>NC_057801.1:78475703-78731403 GCF_018294505.1 Triticum aestivum | reverse complement strand
AGGAAGCGAGGGACACAATGTTTACCCAGGTTCGGGCCCTCTCGATGGAGGTAAAACCCTACTTCCTGCTTGATTAATATTGAAGATATGAGTAGTACAAGAGTAGATCTACCACGAGATCATAGAGGCTAAACCCTAAGAGCTAGCCTATGATGGTATGATTGTAATTGTGATCGGCCTTCTAAGGACCAACCTCTCCGGTTTATATAGACATCAGAGAGGGCTAGGGTTTACATGGAGTCGGTTACAAGGAAGGAAACACAATATCCGGATTGCCTAAGCTTGTCTTCCACGCAAAAGAGAGTCCCATCCAGACACGGGCCGAAGTCTTGAGCCTTGTATCTTCACGCTTCAATAGTCCGGACGATGTATACAGTCCGGCTATCTGGATACCCCCTTATCCAGGACTCCCTCACCCCCTCCCCTTTCCTTCTCCTTTCCCTCTCCTTCCTTCCCCCTTCCTTTTCCTAGTTGGACTAGGAAAGAGGGGAGTCCTACTCCTACTAGGAGGAGGACTCCTCCCCTCCTTGGTGCGCCCCAAGGCTGGCCGGCCTCCCCCCTTGCTCCTTTATATACGGGGGTAGGGGGCACCTCTAGACACAACAATTGATCCCTTGGATCTCTTAGCCGTGTGCGGTGCCCCCCTCCACGATAATCCACCTTGATAATATCGTAGCGGTGCTTAGGCGAAGCCCTGCATCGGTAGAACATCATCATCGTTAGCTTGTCGTCGTGCTGACAAAACTCTTCCTCAAGGCTCGGCTGGATTAGAGTTCGAGGGACGTCATCGAGTTGAACGTGTGCCGAACTCGGAGGTGCCGTGCGTTCGGTACTTGATCGGTTGGATCGTGAAGACGTACAACTACATCAACCGCGTTGTGCTAACGCTTCCGCTTTAGGTCTACGAGGGTAAATGGACACACTCTCCCATCTCGTTTCTATGCATCACCATCATCCTGCGTGTGCGTAGGAATTTTTTTGAAATTACTACGTTCCCCAACAGACCTGCCATGGCTGCTCGATATCGAGCACCGGCAGCTACGTGAGATCAAATAAAAGATAAAATGCAGCGGTGAGTGCAGAACCTCCTTGGTGGCGCCGAGTTAGCCTCGGCTTCATCGGAGGAATTGGTGAGGGTGTTGCAGTTCTGGTGGGGCAGGTCAAGACGGCGCTGTGGGGATTGAGGTGGCGCGATAGACGAGGTGAACATCGGGGCAGCTCCTTGGAGGTGGAGTACGGGGCGGCTGATCCGGCGGGACAATGAGATCAACGATGGATGCTCATCCGGTGCGGTGGATGAGGCACGGCGAGCTGTTGCGGTGGATGACGTAGTCGGGGAAGAGTCTCCGGCTGGGTGGCGGTCGGGAGGACGTTGGAGGAGGGTGGGCTTTCGCGGGTTTTGGCGGCCTCGGTGTATGAATGGGGGGAGAAGGGAAAGGGAGGGGGAGCCATGTCTTAGGTACGCGCTTGTCCGAAATGTAGGGTAAGTTACCAGCGTACCCCCACCAGTTTTAACACCGTGACGTGGAGCTTCATTTTCGGCTAAGGGGTAGAAGGGGAATTTCGCGTGTCTCGGCTGCGGGACCAATTTCGGATGAGGAGGGAGTTTTTGCGCGCGTCGAAATTTCGGATAACAAGGCGCAGCGCGGGTTGAAGAGGCAGGAGTTTCAAAGCAGGTGAGACAAAACATACTCGAGCTTGAAAATATCGGGATAACAAGGTGCGAATTCCTTGTTCGGCAGAACAAACTTAACGTGTAAAAAAACAATTCAAACAAGACACGAGGGAGTCATGTCCCCTTTTACTATATTGTTATAAATGCCATTGAAAAAACTACAAGAAAAATGTAAAAAAAATCAGGAGAACAAGATTACCCTGTACAGTACCAAATCGATTCGCACTTCCCTCAACAACAACAAAAACAAATCAATTCCTACCAAAAGAAAGAGTAATGTCCCTTTTTATATGATTACAAATGCCAAGATCTCGAATTTCAATTTTTGAATCCACGTTATGTTGAATTCGAATATATCGTTAGGTGACCTTGCGGTTTATAATTGATGTAGTCGTACATTTGATCTTCCATCATATATGAACATTTTACTCCACCATGTGAACATATATATTGTCGTCTACCATATGGACTAAATTTGAATCAATTTTTGTTAATTGAATATGATTGTTGTCAAGTTATACAATAATTTAAATATTATCTTGATAACAAAAAACATGCATATAGCAGTAATCATATTTCACTATGCACTACGTGTACCATACGATCTCCAATTCAAATATGTGTATCCATTTTATGTTGAATTCAAATCATAGTACATTGGTCTAGGTAGCGAGATGTTTAGGATAATCTAAACCCTCTTTTCATATGTATAATTTTTGGCTGAATTGGGACAAATTTTGGTATAAGCTTCATGCAAAACCGGAGATTCTCTCAACAAGGCTCGTGGTTCCGAGAGGGAATGTGTCACCTTTGTGTGCGAAACGATATACGCTGCCTCCCCCTGATTTTCTTTATAGAGGCAACATAGAACTACATGAGTGCCCTGTTAAATTTCGGAATTATTTTGGGTTTGTTTGGCCTTTTTATACATTAATTGAGTTTCCGGACTTTTAATGTGCATAATCCAAATTTGAACTGCAGGCACATGCTCCGGTGCACCAAAGTTGGTTGAAAAATCACATGTGTGTCCTTGGTTGAATTTCTAGGACCCATGGAAGAAATGAGAGTGAAATTCAAACATCTGGGCATCGTGACTTGGCCGAGAACATCGAGAATCTTGGATTTTAAATTCATGTAAATCCAAAACTCGCCTGGAAATCATGAAACTTGGCATGGTGTCATGTCATGGCACTAACATGTTGTGGTAAAAAATTGGGCCGACTTGGAACAAGTTTTGGTCTAGGGGCCGTTTGGATTATGCCCACACCAGCCCGACCAAAATGACGACATGCAAAAATTTTGGCGAAGGAAATAGCCGCCGGGAACTCACCCACACGCTAGTGCGCAATCACAACGGCTTGCCAAAAAGTTGGTTGTGAGCCAAAAACTTGGCTGCAATCCAAACACTGGCCCGACCTGTGCTCAACGACCAAAATTTTGGAAGGGCAGCTTGGGGCTGCCATCCAAACAACCCCATAAGCTTCTTGCAAACCAAAGCTTCTCTCAAGAAAGCTCGTGGTTCTAAGAGGGAAAGTGCCACCTTTGAGTGCGAAACAATATATGATGCTCCCCTTGAGTTTCTTTACAAAGGCAACATAGAACTACATGAGTGCCCTGTTAAATTTTGGAATTATTCCGGGTTCGTTTGTCGTTTTTATACATTAATTGAGTTTCTGGTCATTTAATGTGCATAAGTCAAATTTGAACTGGAAGCACATGCTCTCGTGCACCAAAGTTGGTTGAAAAATCACATCTGTGTCCTCGAGTGAATTTCTAGGCCCCATGCAAGAAATGAGAATAAAATTCAAACATCTAGGGATCGTGCCTCGACCGAGAACATTGAGAAACTTGGTTTTAAAATTCTTGTAAATCCAAAACACGTCTGAAAATCATGAAACTTGGCATGGTGTCATGTCATGGTAGTACCATGCTGTGGTAAAAAAAATTGGCCGAATAGGAACAGATTTTGGTATAAGCTTCTTGCAAACCGAAGCTTCTCTCAAGAAGGCTCGTGGTTCTGAGAGGGAATGTGCCACCTTTGAGTGCGAAACGATATGCAGTGTCCCCCTTGAGTTTCTTTACAAAGGTAACATAGAACTACATGAGTGCCCTGTTAAATTTTCGAATTAAGCACGGCGGTAGAACCAGTCTCATGAACGCGGTCATGTAATGTCGGTCTGGGCCGCTTCATCCAACAATGCCGCCGAATCAAAGTATGACATGTTGGTAAGAAGTATGACTATTATCGCCCACAACTCTTTGTGTTCTACTCGTGCATATAACATCTACACATAGACCTGGCTCGGATGCCACTGTTGGGGAATGTAGTAATTCCAAAAAAAATCCTACGATCACGCAAGATCTATCTAGGTGATGCATACCAACGTGAGGGGAGAGTGTTGTCCACATACCCTCGTAGACCGAAAGCGGAAGCGTTTAGTAACGCGGTTGATGTAGTCGAACATCTTCGTGATCCAACCGATCCAAGTATCGAACGCACGGCACCTCCGTGATCTGCACACGTTCAGCTCGGTGATATCCCTCGAGCTCTTGATCCAGTTGAGGATGAGGGAGAGTTTCGTCAGCACGACGGCGTGGTGACGTGATGATGAAGTTACCAGCGTAGGGCTTCGCCTAAGCACTACGACGATATGACTGAGGTGTGTAACTGTGGAGGGGGCACCGCACACGACTAAGACAAATCTTGAGTGTCTTTGGGGTGCCGCTGGCCACGTATATAAAGGAGGGGAGGGAAGAGGTGGCCGGCCCAAGGGGGGCGTGCCAGGTGTGGGGAATCCTACTAGGACTCCCCAGTCCAAGTAGGATTCCCCTCCTCTTTCCTATTCCTAGTAGGAGAAGGAGGGAAGGAGGAAGAGGGGAGAAGGAAACAGGGGGGCGCCGCCCCCTCCTAGTCCAATTCGGACCAGCCCATGGGGGGCGCTGATATGTCTACAATGTACCTATATTTTTTTATTGTTCCATGCTATTATATTACCCGTTTTGGATGTTTATGGGCTTTACTTTACACTTTTATATCATTTTTGGGACTAACCTACTAACCGGAGGCCCAGCCCGAATTGCTGTTTTTTTTGCCTATTTCAGCGTTTCGAAGAAAAGGAATATCAAACGGAGTCCAAACGCGATGAAACCTTCGGGAGCGATCTTTTTGGAACAAATGCAAACCTGGAGACTTGGAGTGGAAGTCAAGCAACAAGCAAGGTAGACACGAGGGTGCCCGGTACCAAACAGGTGGGCGTGCCCCCACCCTCGTGGGCCCCTAGAGCGTCCACCGACCTACTTCTTCCTCCTATATATACCCACGTACCCCGAGAACATCAGAATAGACCACGAAAACCTAATTCCACCGCCGCAACCTTCTGTATCCGCGAGATCCCATCTTGGAGCCTTCGTCGGTGCTCCGCCAGAGGGGGAATCGACCATGGAGGGCCTCTGCATCATCTCCAAGGCCTCTCCGATGAGTTGTGAGTAGTTTACCTCAGACCTTCGGGTCCATAGTTATTAGCTAGATGGCTTCTTCTCTCTCTTTGATTCTCAATACAAAGTTCACCTCGGTCTTCTTGGAGATCTATTCGATGTAACTCTTTATGTGGTGTGTTTGTCGAGATCCGATGAATTGTGGGTTTATGATCAAGTTTATCTATGAGAAATATTTGAATCTCCTCTGAATTCTTTTATGTGTGATTAAGTTATCTTTGCAAGTCTCTCTGAATTATCAGTTTGGTTTGGCCTACTAGATTGATCTTTCTTGCAATGGGAGAAGTGCTTAGCTTTGGGTTCAATCTTGCGCTGTCCTTTCCCAGTGACAGCAGGGGGAAGCAAGGCACGTATTGCATTGTTGCCATCGAAGATAATCTCATAATCATGCAGGCATGAGTAATAGTAGTAGATAATCTCATAATCATGCAGGCATGAGTCCTTTCCCAGTGACAGCAGGAGTAATAGTAGTAGATGCAGGCATGAGTCGATCTACTTGTCACGGACGTGATGCCTATATACATAATCATGCCTAGATAATCTCATAATTATTCGCTTTTATATCAATTACTCGACAGTAATTTGTTCACCCACCGTAATACTTATGCTATATTGAGAGAAGCCACTAGTGAAACCTATGGCCCCCAGGTCTATCTTTTATCATATAAGCTTTCCATCTACTTTTATTTGCATATTTACTTTTCCAATCTATATCATAAAAATACCAAAAATATTTATCTTATCATATTAGCTCTATCAGATCTCACTTTCGCAAGTGGCCGTGAAGGGATTGACAACCCCTTTATTGCGTTGGTTGCGAGGTTCTTATTTGTTTGTGTAGGTGCATGGGACTTTTGAGGAGCCTCCAACTGGATTGATACCTTGGTTCTCAAAAACTGAGTGAAATACTTACGCTACCTTGCTGCATCACCCTTTCCTCTTCAAGGAAAACCAGCACAAGCTCAAGACGTAGCAAGAAGGATTTCTGGCGCCGTTGCCGGGGAGGTCTTCTCTCAAGTCAAGACATACCAAGTACCCATCACAAACTCATCTCCCTCGCATTACATTATTTGCCATTTGCCTCTCGTTTTCCTCTCCCCCACTTCACCCTTGCCATTTTATTCGCCCTCTCTTTCCCAATCTCCTCTCTCTTTCGCTTGCCTTTTTGTTTGCTTGTGTGTTGGATTGTTTGTCATGATGGCGCAAGATAATACCAAATTGTGTGGCTTTTCCAATACCAATAATAATGATTTCCTTAGTACTCCGATTGCTCCTCTTAATGATGTTGAGTGTTGTGAAATCAATGCTGCTTTGCTGAATCTTCTTACGAAAGATCAATTCTCCGGCCTTCCTAGTGAAGATGTCGCTACCCATCTAAACAACTTTGTTGATTTGTGTGAGATGCAAAAGAAGAAAGATATGGTTAATGATATTGTTAAATTGAAATTATTTCCGTTTTCACTTAGAGATCGTGCTAAAGTTTGGTTTTTGTCTTTGCCTAAGAATAGTATTGATTCATGGAATAAGTGCAAAGATGCTTTTATCTCTAAGTATTTTCCTCCCGCTAAGATCATCACTCTTAGGAACGATATTATGAATTTTAAACAACTTGATCATGAGCATGTTTCCCAATCTTGGGAAAGAATGAAATTGATGATTCGCAATTGCCCTACTCATGGTTTGAATTTGTGGATGATTATAAAAAAATATGCCGAATTGAATTTTGCTTCTAGAAATCTTTTAGATTCGGCCGCGTGAGGCACTTTTATGGAAATCACCTTAGGATAAGCTACTAAACTCCTTGATAATATTATGGCTAATTATTCTCAATGGCACATCGAAAGATCTACTAGTAAAAAAGTGCATGCTATAGAAGAAATAGATGTTTTGAGTGGAAAGATGGATGAACTTATGAAATTGTTTTCTACAAAGAGTGATCCTATTGATCCCAATGATATGCCTTTGTATACTTTGATTGAGAATAATAATGAATCTATGGATGTGGATTTTGTTGGTAGGAATAATTTTGGTAACAATGCTTATAGAGGAAACTTTAATCCTAGACCGTTCCCTAGTAATTCCTCTAGTAATTATGGAAATTCCTACAATAATTCTTATGGTAATTATAATAAGATGCCCTCTGATTTTGAGAATAGTGTTAAAGAATTTATGATCTCTCAAAATAATTTTAATGATTTGCTTGAAGAAAAATTGCTTAAAGTTGATGATTTGGCTAGGAACGTTGATAGGCTTTCGCTTGATGTTGATTCTTTGAAACTTAGATCTACTCCTCCTAAGCATGATATCAATGAGTCTCTCAAAGCTATGAGAATTTCCATTGATGAGTGCAAAGAAAGAATCGCTAGATTGCGTGCTAAGAAAGATTGCTTTGTAAAAGCGTGTTCTTCTAGTTTCCATGAAAATAATGATGAAGATCTAAAAGTTATTGATGTGTCCCCTATTAAATCTTTGTTTTGCAATATGAATCTTAATAATGATGGGACTGGAGATGAGTCAACTTTAGTTAAAAGGCGTCCCAATGATTCGGAGTTTTTAGATCTTGATGCTAAATTTGATAAAAGTGGGATTGGAGAGGTCAAGACTTTAAATAGCATTGAACCCACCATCTTGGATTTCAAGGAATTTAATTATGATAATTGTTCTTTAACAGATTGTATTTCCTTGTTGCAATCCGTGTTGAATTCTCCTCATGCTTATAGTCAAAATAAAGCTTTTACCAAACATATTGTTGATTCCTTGATGCAATCTTCTGATGAAAAACTTAATTTGGAAGTTTCTATACCTAGAAAACTTTATGATGAGTGGGAACCTACTATAAAGATTAAAATTAAAGATCATGAGTGCTATGCTTTATGTGATTTGGGTGCTAGTGTTTCCACAATTCCGAAAACTTTATGTGATATTCTAGGTTTCCATGATTTTGATGATTGCTCTTTAAATTTGCACCTTGCGGATTCCACCATTAAGAAACCTATGGGAAGGATCAACGATGTTCTTATTGTTGAAAATAGGAATTATGTGCCCGTAGATTTTATCGTTCTTGATATAGATTGCAATCTTTCTTGTCCTATTATTCTTGGTAGACCTTTCCTTAGAATGATTGCTGCAATTATTGATATGAAGGAAGGGAATATTAGATTCCAATTTCCATTAAGGAAAGGCATGGAACACTTTCCAAGAAAAAAAGTTAAATTACCTTATGAATCTATCATGCGAGCCACTTATGAATTGAGTGCCAAAGATGGCACTACTTAGATCTATCCTCGCTTTTATGCCTAGCTTGGGGCGTTAAACAATAGCGCTAGTTGGGAGGCAACCCAATTTTATCTTTGTTTTTGTTTTTGCTTCTGTTTAGTAATAAATTTTTCATCTAGCTTCTGCTTAGATGTGTTTTCATGTTTTAATTAGTGTTTGTGCCAAGTAGAACCTATAGGATAACCTATGGTGATATTAAATTTGATTCTGCTAAAAAACAGAAACTTTGCGCGCACGAAAATAATTTTAGTAATTCACAGAACGTGCTTTTGCATTGTTTATTTTTTATGTAGATCAATAGACAAATTTCCCAGGACATCCTATTTTTTTAGGATTTTTAGAGTTCCAGAAGTATTCGACAGTTATAGATTGCTACAGAATGTTCTGTTTTTGACAGATTCTGTTTTTCGTGTGTTGTTTGCTTATTTTGATGCATCTATGGCTAGTATGTAGGGGTATGAACCATAGAGATGCTGGAATACAGTAGGTTTAACACCAATATTAATAAATAATGAGTTCATTACAGTACCTTATGTGGTGCTTTTCTTTCTTGCACTAACGGAGCTTATGAGATTTCCTGTTGAGTTTTGTGTTGTAAAGTTTTCAAGTTTTGGGTAAAGATTTGATGGATTATGGAATAAGGAGTGGCAAGAGCCTAAGCTTGGGGATGCCCATGGCACCCCAAGATATTCAAGGATAACCAAAAGCCTAAGCGGCATCCCCTCTTTTGTCTTCGTCTATCGGTAACTTTACTTGGAGCTATATTTTTATTCGCCACATGATATGTGTTTTGCTTGGAGCGTCTTGTATGATATTAGTCTTTGCTTTTTAGTTTACCACAATCATCCTTGCTATACACACCTTTTGGGATAATCCCACTTGATTAGAATTTATTAGAATATGCTATGTGCTTCACTTATATCTTTTGAGCTAGATAATTTTTGCTCTAGTGCTTCACTTATATCTTTTAGAGCACGATGGTGGCTTAATTTTGTAGAAATTATTGATCTCTCATGCTTCACTTATATTATTTTGAGAGTCTCTTAGAACAGCATGGTATTTTATATGGTTATAAAATTGGTCCTAGAATGATGGGCATCCAAGTTGGGTATAATAAAAACTATCATAGAAAGTGAATTGGATGCTATGATCAATTTGATGCTTGATAATTGTTTTGAGATATAGAGGTGGTGATATTAGAGTCATGCTAGTTGGGTGATTATGAATTTAAAGAATACTTGTGTTGAAGTTTATGATTCCCGTAGCATGCACGTATGGTGAACCGCTTTGTGATGAAGTTGGAGCACAATTTTATTTATTGATTGTCTTCCTTATGAGTGGAGGTCGGGCACGAGCGATGGTCTTTTCCTACCAATCTATCCCCCTAGGAGCATGCGCGTAGTACTTTGTTTTCAATGACTTGTAGATTTTTGCAATAAGTATATGAGTTCTTTATGACTAATGTTGAGTCCATGGATTATACGCACCCTCACCCTTCCACCATTGCTAGCCTCTCTTGTGCCGCCCAACTTTCGCCGGTACCATACACCCACCATATACCTTCCTTAAAACAGCCACCATGCCTACCTATTATGGCATTTCCATAGCCATTCCGAGATATATTGCCATGCAACTTTCCACCATTCCGTTTATATGAAACGCATTATCATTGTCATATTGCTCTTTGCATGATCATGTAGTTGACATCGTATTTGTGGCAAGGCCACCTTCATAATTTTCATACATGTCACTCTTGATTCATTGGATATCCCGGTACACTGCCGGAGGCATTCATATAGAGTCACATCTTGTTCTAAGTATTGAGTTGTAATCTTGAGTTGTAAGTAAATAAAAGTGTGATGATCTTCATTATTAGAGCATTGTCCTAGTGAGGAAAGGATGATGGAGACTATGATTACCCCACAAGTCGGGATGAGACTTCGGACTTGAAAAAAATAGAAAGGCCAAATAAAAAAAGGAGAAAGGCCAAATAAAAATAATGAGAGAAAATGAGAGAAGGGACAATGCTACTATCCTTTTTACCACACTTGTGCTTCAAAGTAGCACCATGATCTTCATGATAGAGAGTCTCCTATGTTGTCACTTTCATATACTAGTGGAAATTTTTCATTATAGAACTTGGCTTGTATATTCCAATGATGGGCTTCCTCAAAATGCCCTAGGTCTTCGTGAGCAAGCGAGTTGGATGCACCCCCACTTAGTTTCTTTTGTTGAGCTTTCATACATTTATAGCTCTAGTGCATCCGTTGCATGGCAATCCCTACTCACTCACATTGATATCTATTAATGGGCATCTCCATAGCCTGTTGATATGCCTAGTTGATGTGAGACTATCTTCTCCTTTTTTGTCTTCTCCACAACCACCATTCTATTCCACATATAGTGCTATGTCCATGGCTCACGCTCATGTATTGCATGAAAGTTGAAAAAGTTTGAGATTACTAAAGTATGAAACAATTGATTGGCTTGTATCACGGTTGTGCATGATTAAATACTTTGTGTGATGAAGATAGAGCAACAGCCAGACTATATGATTTTGTAGGGATAACTTTCTTTAGCCATGTTATTTTGAGAAGACATGATTGCTTAGTTAGTATGCTTGAAGTATTACTATTTCTTATGTAAATATGAAATTTTATTTTGAATCATTTGGATCTGAACATTCATGCCACAGTAAAGAAAATTACATTGAGAATTATGCTAGGTAGCATTCCACATCAAAAATTCTGTTGTTATCATTTACCTACTCGAGGACGAGCAGGAATTAAGCTTGGGGATGCTTGATACGTCTCCAACGTATCTATAACTTTTTTATTGTTCCATGCTATTATATTACCCGTTTTGGATGTTTATGGGCTTTACTTTACACTTTTATATCATTTTTGGGACTAACCTACTCATCGGAGGCCCAGCCCGAATTGCTGTTTTTTTGCCTATTTCGGTGTTTTGAAGAAAAGGAATATCAAATGGAGTCCAAACACGATGAAACCTTCGGGAGCGATCTTTTGGAACAAATGCAAACCTGGAGACTTGAAGTGGAAGTCAAGCAACAAGCAAGGCGGCCACGAGGGTGCCCGGCGTGCCCCCCACCCTCGTGGGCCCCTCGAGCGTCCACCGACCTACTTCTTCCTCCTATATACACCCACATACCCCGAGAACATCAGAACAGACCACGAAAACCTAATTCCACCGTCGCAACCTTCTGTATCTATAAGATCCCATCTTGGAGCCTTCGTCGGCACTCCGCCGGAGGGGGAATCGACCACGGAGGGCCTCTACATCATCTCCAAGGCCTCTCTGATGAGTTGTGAGTAGTTTACCTCAGACCTTTGGGTCCATAGTTATTAGCTAGATGGCTTCTTCTCTCTATATTTGATTCTCAATACAAATTTCTCCTCGATCTTCTTGGAGATCTATTCGATGTAACTCTTTTTGTGGTGTGTTTGTCGAGATCCGATGAATTGTGGGTTTATGATCAAGTTTATCTATGAGAAATATTTGAATCTCCTCTGAATTCTTTTATGTGTGATTAAGTTATCTTTGCAAGTCTCTTCGAATTATCAGTTTGGTTTGGCCTACTAGATTGATCTTTCTTGTAATGGGAGAAGTGCTTAGCTTTAGGTTCAATCTTGCGGTGTCCTTTCCCAGTTACAGCAGGGGCAGCAAGGCACGTATTGTATTGTTGCCATCGAGGACAAAAAGATGGGGTTTATACCATATTGCATGAGTTTCTCCCTCTACATCATGTCATCTTTCTTAATGCGTTACTCTATTCTTTATGAAGTTAATACTCTAGATGCATGCTGGATAGCGGTCGATGTGTGGAGTAATAGTAGTAGATGCAGGCATGAGTCGATCTACTTGTCACGGACGTGATGCCTATATACATGATCATGCCTGGATAATCTCATAATTATTCGCTTTTCTATCAATTGCTCGATAGTAATTTGTTCACCCACCGTAATACTTATGCTATCTTGAGAGAAGCCACTAGTGAAACCTATGGCCCCTGGGTCTATCTTTTATCATATAAGCTTTCCATCTACTTTTATTTGCATCTTTACTTTTCCAATCTATATCATAAAAATACCAAAAATATTTATCTTATCATATTATCTCTATCAAATCTCACTTTCGCAAGTGGTCGTGAAGGGATTGACAACCCCTTTATTGCGTTGATTGCGAGGTTCTTGTTTGTTTGTGTAGGTGCGTGGGACTTTTGAGGAGCCTCCTACTGGATTGATACCTTGGTTCTCAAAAACTGAGGGAAATACTTACGCTACTTTGCTGCATCACCCTTTCCTCTTCAAGGAAAACCAACGCAAGCTCAAGACATAGCAGGCGCGCTGCCTCCGCTTGTGGCCCTTCTCTCCTTTCCACTAAAGCCCATTAAGGCCCAATACTTCCCCCGGCGAATTCTCGTAACTCTCCGGTACTCCGAAAAATACCCGAATCACTCGAAACCTTTCCGATGTCCGAATATAGCCTTCTAATATATCGATCTTTATGTCTCGACCATTTCGAGACTCCTCGTCATGTCCATGATCTCATACAAGACTCCGAACAACCTTCAGTACATCAAATCACATAACTCATAATACAAATCATCATCGAACGTTAAGCGTGTGGACCCTACGGGTTCGAGAACTATGTAGACATGATCGAGACACATCTCTGGTCAATAACCAATAGCGGAACCTGGATGCTCATATTGGCTCCTACATATTCTATGAAGATCTTTATCGGTCAAACTGCATAACAACATACATTGTTCCCTTTGTCATCGGTATGTTACTTGCCTGAGATTCGATCGTTGGTATCTCAATACCTAGTTCAATCTCGTTACCGGCAAGTCTCTTTACTCGTTCCGTAATGCATCATCCCGTAACTAACTCATTTGTCACATTGCTTGCAAGGCTTATAGTGATGTGCATTACCGAGAGGGCCCAAAGATACCTCTTCGACAATCGGAGTGACAAATCCTAATCTTGATCTATGTCAATTCAACAAACACCATCGGAGACACCTGTAGAGCATCTTTATAATCACCCAGTTACGTTTTGACGTTTGATAGCACACTAAGTGTTCCTCCGGTATTCGGGAGTTGCATAATCTCATAGTTAGAGAAGCATGTATAAGTCATGAAGAAAGCGATAGCAATAAAACTCAACGATCATAATGCTAAGCTAACGAATGGGTCTTGTCAATCACATCATTCTCTAATGATGTGATCCCGTTCATCAAATGACAACTCATGTCTATGGCTAGGAAACTTAACCATCTTTGATTAACGAGCTAGTCAAGTAGAGGCATACTAGTGACACTCTGTTTGTCTATGTATTCGCACATGTACTAAGTTTCTGGTTAATACAAATAATAAACATTTATCATGAAATAAGGAGATAAATAATAACTTTATTATTGCCTCTAGGGCATATTTCCTTCGAGTTGTTATTAATCAAATGGAAAAGCCAATGTTGGGCCTTGCTGGAGGAGTCTTATTCAAAGCGAACTGTCAAGGGGGTCCCATAATCCCAACCGCGTAAGGAACGCAAAATCAAGGAACATAACACCGGTATGACGGAAACTAGGGCGGCAACAGTGGAACAAAACACAAAGCAAAAGGCCAAGCCTTCCACCCTTTGCCAAATATATAGGTGCACTAATTAAATATAAGAGATGTTGTGATATCCCAACATATCCATGTTTCGACATGGAACAACCTACACTGCACCTGCAACTAGCAACGCTATAAGAGGGGCTGAGCAAAAGAGGTAACATTGCCAAACAACCGTTTGCTAGGAAGGCGGGTTAGAGGCTTGACATGGCAATATGGGAGGCTTGATAAACAAGTGGTAGGTAGCGCGACATAGCGATAGAACGAACAACTAGCAAGCAAAGATAGAAGTGATATCGGGGGTGATGATCATCTTGCATGAAATGTTCTCAGGGTTGTCGAAAGCTTGCTCCTCGTGAACGTACTCAACAGGGTCCTCGTACTCAAACTCGTCTCCCGGAACTACCCAAAGAAAAGACAAGCATACAATAAACAACCACTCATGGCAAGAACATGTTCTACATGCAAGCCTAACGAGGATGCTTAATAAGAACGGTATGCACGGAGTTACGGACCTATCGGAACGAAAGGGACGGAGAACGAGAAGGAAACGGTGGAGTCATGAGAGATATGGGCGGAATCTTGGTAACCCAAGCATGCCACTAGAAAGATAGAAAGATTTCGGTTGAAATAGATATGAAGATCACTGGAAACGGATGCACGGTTTGCAAATGATGAGCCAAACAAGAGGCAAAGCAATCTGCTTACATAGCAACATGGAAACTTAGATGCAAAGTTTAAATATGCTACAACACCCAAACATGAAAAAAAAAATACATGGCAGTGAAGTACAGATGAAGCTCTACAAATCATGAACACTGAGCTACTGCTAGAAACCCCTAGAACATGACTAAAACAGCATGGCAAAGATGCAAATGACAACAGTTTAACAGACAACAAAAATTCACTGAGCATGACAGAGACAGCATCAGGTTGCAATGTTTAGGACTAGCAAACTACATGCTATAGAAACATATCATGGCAAACTTGGGCATGTCATGCTAGTACTAAATGCAATTAACAAAACTCCCTTACTGGACTTGCTCTAAAGATTATAGAAATGATGATAGCATAATCCAAACATGGCAAGTGATATATCCAGATTTCAGACAGAATTTAATGGCATGGAAGAAACAGATTCATGATAGCAACTTTGCAAGCTTGTTTAACTCAATATAAAGCATGTCATGGCATGTAACAAAATCTAGCATGTAGTAAGCATGTTGAAGAGCATGTTCATGTGTAAAACTACCCCCATAGAATATTGGCATAAATATACACATAAAAGACAAAACAACAACATGGTGTAAAATGGCATGTGTGCAAACTTGCTCAAATGCAGAAATGGATGCCACCAATGGATTCATTGGATTTTTCTACCCCAAAAACATATATAATACTATGTGGGGGTTGCTGTAGAAAAATCATCACAAGTGCCCAATATGCAAAACTGCCTAAAAAGGAAAAGACAGAAATGGCAAATCTCCATAATTGGAATGTCCAGATTTGGACTTGCCTGAAAAGGAAAGCTAGCATATTCCAGAAATGGAAATCGCTGGAATAAAAGATTAATAAAGGAAAAGAAGTAGATAAGAGGGATGTGAGAGTATGACATGTGGGTGTGTGAGTGTGTGTGGATGACAGTGGGACCAAGGCGTCATAGTAACAGTGAAAATAAAAGGCCACCTCTAAAAACGTGGAACCTGGGACTCGAACCCATGTCTCCTAGGTACTCCCTCCGTTCCAAAATAGATGACTCAACTTTGTATTAAAGTTAGTACAAAGTTGAGTCATCTATTTTGGAATGGAGGGAGTAGGAAAGAGGCGTGTTAACCACTGCGCTAGAGGGAGGAGTCCGTACTAAGAGAGGAGCCTGGCTCCTTTTGAACGAGGGCCAGAAGGCCGAGCCCTGTGCCCCACCGCGCACAGGAAGATGGCGACGGTGCTAGCAGGCAACGACGGCGACCACCGAAGCAGTGGAGCACCGGCGGGGGTGCAGGATTGGCTAGGGAGCACGTGCATGGTCGCGTGCGTGCAACAGAGGACTGGGGCACTCGAGCACGAGCATAGCTCTGCTCGGGGCCATGGCGTCCGCGGCGAGCAGGGAAGCAATCAAGGCGGCGCGAGGCAAAGTCGGGCGCGCGGGGAGCGGGCGTGTGCGTGGCGGTGCGAGGTGAGCGAGCGTGCGCGCGCATGTGGGGACAGGGGAGAGCGCGAGTGCGCGTGCAGCAGCAAAACACGTGCAACTAAAACTTCAGAGATCACCGGAGCACTGCGAGCGCGGCGAAGACATGGATCGGGCGAGTGCTACGGTGTTCTACACGCCATGGAAAGAAATGGAGAGGGAGGTGCGTTACCCAGCTCACCCTAGGACACGACGGGGTCGATGGAAACGCGTTGGAGGCAACGAGCGCTGGGGCTGCTGTCCGCGAAGCAGAGGAAGAAGACGGCCGAGGGAGTCGATCTGGATCACGCCGGAGAAGAGCTCGGTCACCTCTCGGCCATGGCGACGGCTATGGCGTGGAGAGGTCTCACCTGGCGGTGGAAAAGGAAGAAGAGGGGCGGAACGAAGGGAGGAGGAGGACTAGGGCACCTGGGCATGTAATATAGGGGCCTAGGGGGGCTCTCCGGCCGTCAAATCACTCGGGAGGTCGACGTGGCGTGCGTGGATGTCCTGTCGTACAGGAGGAAGGAGATGAACAGGGGCGTTGGTGGGCTGCTGTGGGGAGGGCTGTTGGGCTGCGCATGGTGGGCTGCTGCTGGGAGGCCCAGGTGGCTACGGTGTTGCTGGGCTGGCTGCTGCTGCTCTCTTCCTCTAACTTTTTCCTCAAACAGAAAAAGAAAATGAAAAGCACAGGAGAGAGGAAGAGGAGTTTGAGAATAATGAAAATATCCTCAAGCTCATGGAATTATGCTCTATTTAAGAAAATTGATTTGGACATTTTTAGAGGAAGGAAAATAATTCAAGTTTGAATTAAATTCAAACTTGAGCCATTTTAAACCCTAACAAAAACAACTTCAAATTAGATGAAAATTGGCAGAGAGGTTTAGGAGATGATGACTGATTTGTGAGGAAGTATTGAACATTATTGGAGTAGGGAAAATGGCACTTGCCAAATAAAAGAAAGAGAAGGAGGGAGAGGTGATGCAAGGAGGTGGTCATGCATGGATCACACATGGGTCAAGCAATAATGTAACATGCATGAAACACACAATGCACATGATGAGCATGAAGAAATGCAACATGACAAGAAGCACAAGTGGAACACTATGATGAGGCCAAGATGCAACAATAAATGGCAAAAAGAAATATGACAAGCAAGGACAAGACAATGCAATAAGAAACAAAGCAAAACCCAAAATGAAACCAACAAGGAGGAAAACCACTTGGGATTGAAGATGACAAGGTTGGATACATTGCCAAATATGGAAGTTTTACATCTGGGGTGTTACACGTCCAACCGGCAAGCGCTCCCAGCTCCATACAGAAAGAATGAGCATACAACCACCAATACATCCGTCCCTTGAGATCCTACAAGAGGCATCGCCCAACTGCACATAAAAGAAAACATGGTTGACTTAACAGGAAGATCGCATTGATAATGTAGCAATGAAGTGAAAACAAACAACTACCTACATGTCTATATAAGTAAGACAGTATCGCCGAACCCCAACTCCATGTGCTATCGAAGATGGTCAACGCCTTCAGCCACATCCATGGAGCATTCTTGCTTGTGCAGTCAGCAAACAGAGTCCTGGAGATAACGTACCACATGTAGACATGAGCATATGTCTAGACCTCTTCATTGGTAGGATCCTCAGGGAAATTCCCAAAGTGGAATGCAATCCAAGTGAAAGGAGCACCGGCTGCGACTCTTTCCTTCTTCTTGTCTCCTTCTCGTACTGGAGGCTCTGGAGGAGACATACCGATAAGGGCCTCCATCTGCTGGCGCCACCCATTAGAATCGGTGCTCATACATAGAGGATTTCTCTCGATAGGAAGACCGGCGATCATAGCGATATCCTGGAGCGTCACCGTCATCTTCCTGGTTCGAAGATGGAAACTGTGTGTCTCCGTCCTCCACCGATCAACAAGCGAGGTGATTGCTGCAGCATTGAGGCCCGGCGTGGACCGGCTGACCAGCTGAATGAAAGGGAGGAGTCATATCTCCCTTATGTATAGTGTGTATCGCTCATCATAGCGCATGCAACCACATGTCACTCACTGAAACCGAATCTTGAGAGGTTGAAGCTCCTACAAACAAGCAAATAAGAATATTACATATGGGCCATGTGTGTTTGCAATAAAGACAAAATTCAAAATACCGGCCACTTTGATAGGAAAAGAAATCCGTAGACCAAATCTGTCAGATCTAAAGATTTTGGGAGGAAGGGTTGGGAGGGGGAGAGGAGGAAGCCGCCGGCGCCGCACCTTCTGTAACTGCAATGGGATGGGGTGGGTGGAGGGCCAGCGTGCGGGTTACAATGGCACAGTGTAGCGCCTAAGCGCTAGGCGATGCACGTTGCATGTGTGGCGCCTAGCTTTTAGGCGTTGCACTGCTTGGTGCGGACACCCTTGCTCCACGTTGGTCAGGCGTGCAACGCTGAGAGCTGAGAGCTAGGCGCTGCACAGTAGGGTGTGGCGGTGATTTTTTTTTACGTCCATAGGTTAATTTTGTTGTAGGGTGTGGCGGTGATGTTTTTTTTTTGTCCATAGGTTAATTTTGTCATTTTTGCCCAGCGCGGACATGCTCGTTCACGGGCTGCACCGACGAAGGAATCGTGCCATGCCTGGCTGGCCACCAGTTCCATGAGCGACATGGAGCAATGCTAGCCAGCTCACGCGTAACTTTTTTTTTACCGTTAGACATTTTTTTTCTTTGAGCTTAACCGTTAGACATTCTTGGTTAAGCTCACCCAAATTGTTTTGTGCTATGCTTCTTCATTTTTAGAGTGCCACGGTTAGTTTGTTTTGTGCTAAAACGTTTATGATTCACCTTAGACTAAATCAACAACCACACATGACACACCCAAGATGATCCTTGATTGTTGCTGTAGAACACAGACGGCCACTCATCAGTTTCTGGTTTGTCAATGCTGCGGCCTGCGGGGATACACTTGCAATGGAGGGAACTCCTTGAGCACGCACTCACTCCTTGCATTGAATGCTTGTCCCATCGTTCAGGAACACCTGCACGTCGCAAAGGAGGCATGCTCCTCGCTGCACCCATAGACCATGGATATCCCCTCAAAAAAAATAAAAATAGACCATGGATATAGAGAAACAAAAATAAAGATCAAGTTCTACAATCTTCGCTATAGCACTAAATGTCCTATTGTACCCTTACAAAAAACTAAATGTCCGATTGTACCCCTAAAAAAACACTAAATGTCCTATTGTAATTAATTGTTGCACTGCTACAATTAACCATAGTCGTTCATCTCTGATCCAAAGGGTGAAACAAATAATGCTGCAGTTACACTGCCAACAGCAATTTAGAACAAACAACTTTCTCAACAAAAAAAGAACCGCTACACTTATAAATTGTAAAGACCCCAAGGGTGAGGTGTGAATTGCTATGGTACATCAATCTAGCTACAGTACAGAACATGGTGACCAAGAACAATAGGACAACATCAAACATCGCCATAAGTAACAAATAACTATATGCAAAGTTTAAGAAAAAATGGATTGGATACAGTTTCCGAGGCCTACAACTAAGGCTTACTGTTTATTAAGAGCCTGTGGCACCATCCTGGTTTGGGCTTGACGGAGGGGTTGGATTCGTGCTAGGCCTCCACCTCAGCACTGCTGCGAAACATCTTCGACCACTTGTGGAAATGGACTGGATCCGCAAGAATGTTGATATTCCACACATATTCAGATTAAACTTCTTGAATTTCTAACTGAATAAGTGACATCTGTGTGTTTCTGTCAAAAGGAAAACAAAGGGAAATGAAATGTAGTTTCAGCAAAGCATGACGATGGTTGTGAAATTTGATAGTCATGCATGCAAATAAGGAGTTCCAAAACACCATGGATGATATGTGACAGTTGATGGTAATATTGAATGCATGGTTACCAGAATCTGTTGTTTTCAGCATATGAGAAATTAAATGAATTATGAATAGACATGACTTGTTAAATTAGATCATTCATGGTATCAGTATAGACAAGTGCATGCCCCCAAACTAAATACTTCTGTCATAGGAAGCAAATACAGCAGATTTTGCAAATCACAGATCACCACTACCTAGCTCCCATGCTTGTCCACAATAACTGTGTAGAATCGAAAGAATCCCCACCCGAAACCAGCTTTCAAGTTCATATCCGTGGAGAATTTAATTGGGGTAAGGGGAAGAGGATAAGGCCGAACCTTGAACTGAATCACGGCTTCTGTCATATAAAAGATGGCTCAAAAAATTTAGACCTGGAAGGATGTAAAGGTCTGGACTGTAGACTCTGGCAACGAATATGTTCTCTAAGAGTATATCCAACCTTTGTGCAGATTCGAATCCTCCTGGTGCCACACATTGAATGACAAGCTTCAAATTGCCTCTTTATCCAAGAATCTCAGAATCTCCTGCAGAAAGACATTCAGTTTTGAACGTAATCAATTCCAAATCAGAAATACTTCCATAGAGTGCAACGATTTAATAACCCCCCACCCCCGTGCGCTTCGTGGTCTTTAAAGGATATGTTTTGGGCAATGGCACGGTTTGTAGAACTTAAACTTTGACCATTCGTATCTACCACAATATAATTATAAAACGTATCTTCCATAGAGTACCATCATGTAAAGTAAATTCTAATAGACAAGATGACAAAACAATAGTTTAGCATCTCAGTACTTATATCAAAGGATTTCGGTTGACAAACCAATATGTAGTGATGGAGCAATAAGCAAACGTAAAGAATCTGGCAGACTGAGAATTAAAATTTGAAGAGAATGTAAAATATACATATGATGATCAGGTCAGATAAAGAAGATCCAAGAGATGACGGAATCTAATAGTGATGTTCGTGGTGAACCTAAGACCTGAGAACAAAAACATGTTTTTGTTATCTATTATTATGTATACTTGACAACGAATCCCTGTCTCCTTCACTAGCATAACAAGAAATAGATTTACTTTCCTTCTTTGTAGACCTTGGATAAAGAAACACAAATCAAGACCAACTTCTACAACCTTTCGCTAGAGCGCTTAAAATGGTGATGTAACCAAACCATCATGTAGATTAAGTTCTAATAGGCATGATGACAGGGCACTAGTTTAGCATCTCAATATTTAAATTGGAGGATTTTGATTGGTGGACCAATAAGCAAATGTAAAGAATCTGTCACTAAACCAGAAATGGTAAAACAATTAAAATTGAAGTGAATGTAAAATATGCATATGATGATCGGATCAGAATAGATAACCCAAGAGATTATGAGATTTAATAATTCTGTTCATGGTGAGCTTAAGACTTGAACAAAGTCATGTTATCTGACCTCTATTATTATGTACACTTGACAACAGATTCCTATCTCATTCACTAGTGAAAAGTGAAACATATTGACTTTCCTCCTTTATAGACCTTGGATAACGAAAGAAAAATCGAGATCAAGTTCTACAAATTTGAGCTATAGCACTTAATGTTCCCTTGTAACTATTTCTTGCACTGCTACTACAATTAACCATAGTCATTCAACTTCAATTCAATGGGTGAAACAACTAATGGCAGAGGGACACTGCCAACGGAAATTCAGAACAAAAAATTCTGGAAGAAAAAAACGCTATAATTAAATTGTAAAGATCCCAAGTGTGAGGTGTGAATTGCTATGGACTGGAAGCGGCATGTGACTTTCTAGTGTTCTGGTTCCAGTGACATCTATCTAGCTACAGTACAAAACTCGGCGACCAAGAACAATAAGACAACATCAAATATCACCATAAGTAAGAAATAACTATATGCAAGTTCAAGAAAAATCGGATCGGACAGAGGCTTACAGTTAAGATGTACTGCTTATTAAGAGGCCTGCGGTGACCTCCTGGTTTGGGCTTGAAGGAGGGGTTGAACTCGTGCTAGGCCTCCACCTCAGCAACGTTGCGGAACAGCTTCGAGCACTCGTGGGAATGGACTAGATCCGCAAGGATACTGATATTCCACACATATTCAGATTAAATTTCTTGAATCTCTAACTGAAAAGTGATATATCCATGATCTGTTAAATGAAAAATACAAGGAAATGGAATGCAGTTTCAGCAAAGCATGACGATGGTTGTGAAAAAAGAACCGCTACACTTAAATTGTAAGGACCCCAAGGGTGAGGTGTGAATTGCTATGGCCTGGAAGCGGCGTGTGACGTTGTAGTTTGCATTGCTTTGTTTTTCTGGTTCAGTGACATCTATCTAGCTACACTGTAAAACACGGTGAGTGGTGACCAAGAAGAACAATATTCCGATTAAACCGCGAAACAACTTGGAGCACCCGTGGAAATGGACTGGACCGCAGAGATGCTGATATTCCACATATATTCAGATTAACTTTGTTGAATCTCTAACTGAATAACTGATGCCTGCATGTTTCTGTCAAAAGAAAAACAAAGGGAGATGGTTGTGAAATTTGGTAGTCATGCAAGTAAGAAATTCCAAAACAAGACTGAATGATATGTGGCAGCTGATGGTAGTAGCATGGCTATAGATCTATATAAAAGTAGCAAGCAAATACGGCAGATTCAGCAAATCGCCAATTCGCCATTGCCGAGCTTCCATCCTTGCCCGCAGTAACTGTGGAGAATCGAAAGAATCAATCCCCATCTGAAACCAGCTTTCAAGTCCAGATCCGTTGAAGAATTGAACTGGGGGAGGGGGAAGGGGAAGAGGATGGGGCCGTACCTTGTCCTGAACAGCGGCGGAGTAGCATCATCCACGCGCGTGCCGAGCGAGGGGGGCGCGTTTGACGAAGAGGAGCTGCTCGCCACCGCAGAATAGCCAGCCATCGCCGCCGGCGGACTAAGAGAAGTGAGCCGGCCGGCGGCGACCCGGTTTGGCTACGGGCGGTTTGTTTTTGCCACGCCACGCTGGACAGACAAGGGTCGACTCCCCTCCTCTTTCGGGAAACACACACAGAGAGAGAGAGGGGGGGGGGGGGGGGGTAATGGGCCCAATGGGATGGGTGCCGCGACCGGACTGGCGAGACTGGGGTTAGGTCGGCGGCGCGGCGGCCGGCGTCGGCGGCGAGACTGGGGTTCGGCCGGCGGCCGGCGGAGGCGGCGAGACTGGGACTCGTCCTCCCTCGGAGGACATCCCCCGCCCCTCTGTTTCTCTCTGCTCCGAGGGAGGGCCACCCCACCCGACCGGGGGGGCGCCAGGAGGGAGTGCCGCGCCCGCGCCCGGCGGCTGGCCTCAGCTACTTACGGCCGATAGGTGAGGACCCCGCAGCTCGCTCTCCTCCTTTTTCCCTCCCTTCTCGCTTAGCCCCCTTCACCATGTGGCGCGGCACATTGCATTGCATTACTGTATTTCTTTCAACTTTCCCAAAGAAAGGGCATCCTGAACCAAATTCAGGAATATTTGCAGGATTTATTTCGTAACTTGTTTGGTGTCATGAATTGCTTCTTATCTTACTCTGGATAAGGAGGGAGAGCAGAAATTTTGTCACCGCTTATGTGCTTATTACACACACACACACACAAAAAAAAAAGCACAACTGTCCTACATATAGGCAAAGCAAAAGGGCTTTAGATATCGGACGGATAAATAACTTGCCATGTGTGGAGAAACAAAGAATCCATGCAGATCCAACTCACAAAAAGGGCTTTAGCTTATTTATTATTTGTGCTTTCTCGCTTCTCGTTTAGGTTCTCAGGGTTTTCTGTTGGGTTGCATCTCTAGCATCTACCCCAGCTTGCTTGGAACATAAGGCTTTGTTGTTGTTCTTGTATACTAGTACTAGTACTTGTTATTTAGAAGTTTTATATAACAAGTCAACAACTGAATAGCATGTCTCAATTACATCTCGAGGAGAAATGACATCCAAACAAGGGCCCTTAACGTCTTATTATTCTGTCTCATCTTGTTCACCACCACAAATCTAATGTCATCATCAGAACAATATTAAATAGGTTGCAAGCACACTCAAACTTCAGCCTCTGCCTTCTTCCAGCTCACGAGCTTCTCAAGAAACTTTTGCACCTGAATCAAAGTTAAAATATTACTAGTTATTTTACTGGGTACAACTAACAACACTATTCCCTCTGTTCCTAAATATAAGTCTCTTTAGAGATTTCAGTATGTAGTTCGTATTGAAATATCTAAAAGGGCTTATATTTATAGACGGAGTGGAGTAAAATGCAATGCATTTGACTTTACCTCAGCTGGGTCTTCGAGCGAGTACGACGCTTTGGTCCACTTGCGCTCCTTGCTGACAAGGATCCCCAGTCCGCCAGCTCGTCCACGGAGCACCTAATCGGAAAAAAAAGTGGAGATTATTTAAATAATGATTTAACAAGATTAGGTTTCTGTGTTTAGATGATATTACCTTGAATGCATCTTCATCGGTCTTATCATCACCGATGAAGATAGCAACCACCTGAGAACTGTCCCAATTGTTTTTGCGGGCTAGCTGCTCGAGTATATACTTGACTGCAAACCCCTTGTTGAATTCAGCCTTAGGACGAACCTCGTGTACCTATATAATTGCATACAAGTGTACATGTAATGAATATGATCAAAGTTAAGCTTCATGCACTAGCCAAAAGTCTGAACTGGTGGAAAAGGCTGGGCAATCCACATATACACTTCAACACCCCCTCTCACGTGTGACACGGGAAGTCAACACGTGAATAGACTCAGAGGTATGGCTCAAGAGGCCTATACCTGGACACGGAGTGGGGAAGCAGCAATTTTTAGATAAATTGAGCCAGGACTTGCACTGAAGCTTGACATAGTATCAGGGTCTTGAGTTTAAGTCCTTGCTTTTGCAGTTTATCCAAAAATTGATGTTGTCCCCCTCTGTGCCCAGGTATAGGCCTCTTGAGCCATACCTCTGAGTCTATTCCTGTGTTGACTGCTCGCGTCACACGTGAGAGGGGGTGTTGAAGTGTATATGTGGATTGCCCAGCCCTTTCCATTAGTTTGGATTTTTTTTTTGTTTATTGAGAAGAAGTTTGGAATTTTGGTTGCGTTAGCTAGTGCATGAAGCTTGACAATTAAAACATTTAAACTTGATTGATGTTCAACGAAATCTACTTACCATGTCACCATCAGTTACTATCAGCTCAGAAAAACCTTTAATGGTTTCCTTGACAAGCTTCTTAACCAGTTGCCGTTCCTGCAAAAAAAACGAACATTAGGAAAATTATTTCAATATAGCAAAGAGGTGGAAGAACTCGGGATTGCGTAACAGTAAAGAAAAGACTCTGAATTGGCGTGCTTTGTTCATCGGGGTTAAGTCCCTTCTTATAGGCGAATTGACTTGGCCATCAAGGCAAAACTAACTGATTACAATTTTGATTATTTATCTCTTTATCAAAACTGACTCTACAATCTTTTAACTAATTTGATTCTGACTCAAACTGAAGGCTAAGGTAAACAGAATAGCTCTATTGGAGAGATTACACCTGCAGGGTGAGGAGATTGATGATCTCATATGGGAGGATGAGGTTGACGAATCTGAGGAGAGGCCTAAGTGGCTTGCACTAGCCAGGTTGCTGACGGACAAAAGTTTCAGTCAAAGTGAATTGATCGGGGACATGCGTGCGGCATGGAATCCGGCTCAGGATGTAGTCTGGAGAAGGATAAACCCTAACCTTTTCTTGATTCAGTTCCATTGTCTTGCGGACTGGAATAAGGCCCTGCATCAGGGTCCGTGGGATTTTAAAGGTTCAGCTCTTCTGATGACTGAATATGATGGGTTCTCAAACCCAGAGAAAGTCAAGATTGATAGGTTGGAAACGTGCTGTCAAATCCACAAGTTGCCGGATGGAGTTTTGAAAAATAAGAACTTTCTGGAAAACATGGCAAAGCGTATAGGGGAGGTTCAGGAGGTTCAGATTACACTCCCTAACAGATTCAAATCACCCTCATGGATTCGTAGGTGAATTCATCCGAGTCCACATAAAACTAGATATGCACAAGAAACTCACTAGATTTGTAAGTTTTATGAGGAAGGGTGAGACTGAGTTCTATCAAGTAAAGTTCGAGAAACTGCCGACGTTTTGCCATGCTTGTGGGAAAATGGGACATTGGCATGAAGAATGTGGCTCGGGAGAGCATGATGAGAAAAAGGTTGAATGGGGTCCCTTTATCATGGCTCCTAGAAGAGGCGGGGGAGGTGGTAGAGGGACAGGACCAAGCCGAGACGGTGGTGCTGGGCGTGGTGACATGAATGGCACAGGTCTGAGAGGAGGTGCGGGAAGGGGCATGAATGGAAGGGCCGGTGCAGCTGCATGGAGGTTGAATTATGATCCAACGAAAAATCCTGATGATCCCAATGCATGGAGTATGATTATACAGGAAAGGATGGGGCAGCAACTAGTGAAAATAACTTAGCTTTGGTGGTCAGATCGGAGGAGAGTCAGACTTTGTTGGGGAAGAGACAAGCAGTGGACAGTACAAATTTGGGATCATCAAGGAACCCAGGCGAGGGAATGGTTGCAAATATTGTGGATCGGTTTGAGCTGTCTAATACTGAGACAG
This sequence comes from Triticum aestivum, assembly GCF_018294505.1. Classification (NCBI taxonomy): domain Eukaryota; kingdom Viridiplantae; phylum Streptophyta; class Magnoliopsida; order Poales; family Poaceae; genus Triticum; species Triticum aestivum. The sequence continues at coordinate 78,704,632 of NC_057801.1, read as the reverse complement.
CGGCTGTAGCTACTGTTGTTACTCCTCAGGAAAACAAGAATAGAAAGAAGCCTCGAACAGAAGAGGATGGTACTAATGAATCTGTTTCCAAGATGGATGATGAAAATGATGCAAACCAAATGATATCGGCGGCCTCTTGAGTTAGAGGCTGTTCGGACACAATGAAAATCTCAAGCTATAATTGTCGTGGCCTCATTGGGGCTGTGGCAGTCCAGGCTCTGCTGAAAGTTCTTTTACAGAGCAGCCCGGATGTGGTGTTTCTGCTGGAAACTCATTTGGATGAGTGGCCTGCAGAGTGTCTATGTCGTAAAGTGAAGATGGACTGTAAGGAAGTGGTTAGTAGTGATGGATGTTTCTCTTCGGTATAAGACTGAAAATTTTATTGACGTCAGTATTGGAAATGAACATGAAGCAGTTTGGAGGTTTACTGGTATGTATGGAGAACCAAGATGGCAAAACAAGCACTTGACTTGGCAGCGGCTAAGAGATTTACATGCTATTGCCAATATGCCGTGGTTAGTTATGGGACATCTGTATGGAATACTCTACCCATTTGAGAAAGATAGTGGGAACCCGAGACCACCAGACTATATGCAAGCCTTTAGAGCCGCTCTAGAGGAATGTAAGAGGCAAAAACAATGGAACTTTAGCTTTAGTTATACCTTCTTATCAACCTCCCTGTAGTGCACCGAAAAGGTGAATCTATTGTTTTCAACCGATGCACCCTTTATCTTTCTGATAACCTCCTCCATACGCTCTCTCGCCTGTCATGCAAGTAATGCATTAGCATTTCCAGAATGTAATGAAATTGAATAACAGATATGCGCACTATTATATTCCGTTGTATTTTATACCTGATTTATAACAGGTTGATACTCGCTGGCAGGTTCGTAGGCTTCTGTTTCGTCACTCTGCAGGTCAAATAGTACGTAAATTACGAGCGCGTCAAAGAGAAAGGATAAACTACATATAGGAATTGCTAAATTTAACAATGACTTACGAGTTTGATATCTGATCCGTGGCTCCCTGCGTAATGCAGATTTTCAAGCATGATGAAATTTTTTACCTGCAGATGAATAGCAAAACAAGTGAGTCGCTAATTACAAATGTATAGAACATCGAAATTAAAAGGCTACTGGATACCCATTAGCCGGTAATACCTTATCGTGGGCCCTTCCACTGACAACTGAAGTGGCGCACAAGGAGGCAATTTCTTGAACAGCATCACGCATCTGATTATATGGAATCAGGGATTAGAAAGATTTACATGTTATGACCGGGGTAACTTATACCCGGAGGAGGCCCACTGGGCGCGTTTAGTTAGGGGCTTAGCCCAAAAGTTATCTTATTTTTATTAGCATCGTGATTATATAAACAGTTGTAAAGACTCTTTTGGAAATCAAGCAATAAGACAATTCTATTGCCCGGCTCCCTAAGGAGCCCTAACCCTAAACCCTAACCGCCTCCTACCATCGTCGCCGCCTCCTCCCTCGCGCATGAGGGCGCCCAGCCGCCGCCGGCCGTGTGTTCGCCCACATCCAGCTCCCTTCTTCCCCTACAACCTCCGGCCTAGACCCGGTAGAACCCTAGTTCCTACCACTTTGGTATCAGCTAGCTCGGTTGTGATCATGTCTTCGCCGCCGCCCATCCCATCCCTCCCGCTGCCCACTGCCACAACCGCCCCGCTGTCCACAACGACCAGCGCGCCTCCCTCGTCGGTGCCCGTCACCGCCGCCGCGCCGGTCGCCGCCGTCTTCTCTCCGGAGGAGGTCACCGGAGCAATCCGCGATCTCGCCACCACGGTCCAAGGCATCCGCCTATACCTGGCGGGCCCCTACGGGCCACCGCCGGCTGCGCCAACCGCCGCCGCCATCGGGGCCCTTCTCCTGCCATGGCAGCCGCCGCTCCCGGGGGCCTCCGCGGCGCTGGTCGGGCCGCTGCAGCTGCAGCCACCCCCAGCTATGGCCGCCGTGGTCGTCCCCGGCCACCGCGGTTTCCGCCATGTCCGGCGCCCCCATGCAGCCGCAGCTGCAGCTGAAGGCGCCACCGCGGCCCAGCACCGGGTCGGCTACGACCGCGCCGGCGGGCGTTCCGATCCAACAGGTTCGGTTCCCGCCCTCGCCGTCCCAACTTCCACCCTGGTTGGCCGGGCCGTCACCGCCGCCGGTCTATACTATGGTCGGGGAATAGCCAGCGCCTCCCATATGCCGTACGGCGGGCCACCGTTTCACGAGGACCCCCTGTGCACACCGGGTCGGCGCCATCTTCTTTGCTGCTCCGTACCGCCGAGCTGTACGCTCACGGCGGTCATGCTCAGACACCGCCGCGTTTCGCCAAGCTCGACTTCGCCACCTACGACGGCACCGAGGACCCCCTCAACTGGCTCAACCAGTGTGAGCAATTCTTCCGGGGGCAACGCACGCTGGCGTCGGACCGCACCTGGCTCGCCTCTTATCACCTTCGGGGCGCCGCACAGACGTGGTATTATGCCCTCGAGCAGGACGAGGGCGGCATGCCCCCATGGGAGCGCTTTCGCGAGCTATGCCTCCTTCGCTTCGGGCCGCTAATACGCAGGAGCCGGCTGGCAGAACTCGGTCACCTCCCCTTCACCTCCACGGTGCAGGACTTCGCCGACCATTTCCAGGCCGTGGCGTACCACGCGTCGGGCGTGACGGCTCAGTAGCGCGCCGAGCTCTTCGTCGATGGTCTGCAGGATCACATCCGTGTGGACGTGGAGCTTCGGGGACCCCAGAATCTCTAGACGGCCATGTACTACGCTCGTGCCTTCAAGCGTCGTGCGCAGGCCTTGTAGCAGGCGGCACCGGCTCGGGGTGGCCGACAGCCCGCCAGGCCGCCCCCGACACCACCTGTGCCGGGCCGATCGCCCCCGGCCGCTCCAGCGACTACCGCTCCGGCCACGACGTGGCCCTTCTGCCTGCTCTCTCCGGCCGAGCAGCTTGAGCGATGTCACCAGGGGCTTTGCTGTAACTGCAATGAGCCCTACGTGTCGGGTCATGTCTGCCCGCACCTCTTCTACCTAGAGGCAGCTGACTACGTCGAGGAGGACACACCCGCTGACGGGCTCGGCGAGTTGCTGCCACCAGTTGCTGCGGAGGCCGCCCCCGCGCCCGCTTCAGCAATGGCGCTTGTGGTCTCGCTCCATGCGCTTGCCGGCATCCGCGACGAGCGGACTATGCTCTTGCCGGTGATGATTCACGGCGAGCGCCTGGTTGCCCTCCTGGATATGGGCTCCACGCATAACTTCCTGCCCGAGGCTACCATGCGACGCTTAGCGCTTCAGCCGACGGGCGGGAAGCAACTTCGGGTCACGGTGGCTAACGGCGACTGCCTCCGGTGCCATGGGCTGGCGCGGAACGTGCCCATCACCATCGGCGACGAGCACTTTACTATCACGTGCGCCGGCATCGACTTGGGCTGCTTCGACTTCATCCTTGGCGTCGACTTCTTGCGGACCCTCGGTCCCATCCTCTGGGACTTCGACGCCCTGACGATGACCTTCTGGCGCTTGGGTCGCCGCGTCCGGTGGGAGGGCGTGGGTGACGCCTCACCAGTGACACCGCAGCTGTAGCTGGCCGCGACCGCCGCCGAACCCGAGCACCCACTGTTGGATCACCTCCTGCAGCAGCACCGCGACCTCTTCCACGAGCCTCAGGGCCTTCCGCCAGCCCGGGTTTATGATCACCGCAATCATCTCCTGACGGGCACGGCGCCGGTTGCAGTGCGCCCCTACCGCTATCCCCAGCTGCAGAAGGACGAGCTGGAGCGGCAGTGCGCGCTCATGCTCGCCTTGGGCATCATTTGGATCTCCACGTCTCTGTTTTCGGCGCCGGTCCTCGTCCGCAAGTCGGACGGCACGTGGCGCTTCTGCATCGACTACCGCGCCCTTAACGCCCTGACACTCAAGGACAAGTTTCCTATCCCGGTGGTCGACGAGCTCCTGGACGAGCTACATGGGGCTTGCTTCTTCACCAAGCTCGACCTCGGATCGGGCTACCACCAGGTGCGGATGCACCTGGACGATGTCGCCAAGACGGTGTTTCAGACTCATCACGGCCACTTCGAGTTCTTGGTGATGCCTTTTGGCCTCTCCAACGCCCCGGCGGCCTTCCAGGCTTTGATGAACGACGTCCTCCGCCCCTACTTGTGTTAGTTTGTGCTCGTTTTCTTTGATGACATTCTTATCTACAGCGCCTCGTGGGCGGAGCACCTTCAGCCTCTGTTTTTAAGGCGTCCCTGAGGCGTCGCTTAGGCGACGCTTTGGCGTCAGGGCGCCCCCAGATGACAAGGCGTCGTACTCGCCTTAGTTTATTGAGTAAGGCGTCCGCCTTGGGCTGTAGGGCGTCTGAATCGTCCGCCTTAGCCCCGCCTTGCACGCCTTGGCCCAAATCAGACGCTCTGGTTTGTCAGGCAGGGGAAACAAAGATTCCAGCGGGAAAAACTGGCCCACGCGGGAACACAAGCGCGGGAAATATTGGCCCACGCGCGAACAGTTACAAGGAGGGGAAAGAGAGAGAGAGAGAGAGAGAGAATCGAACCAATCGTGCAAATCCTAGTCTCCAGGCGAGAGGTCTCTCTCCTATTTCCTCTGGCGGCGGCTTCCTCCTCAGATCTGCGCCAGCTTCCTCCTCTCCGGCTGCAGCTCCTCCCCCTCCCCCTCTCCAGTTGCAGCTCTTCCCTCTTCTCCTCTGGCGCAACCCTCTTCCACCAGATCAGCACCAGAACAAGGTATGGCTCCTGGCTCCTGTCCGGCTGCAGCTCCTCTCCCTCCTCCTCTGGCTCTTGTCTCTTCTCTTTCTTCCATCCAGCAGCCACACCACCGCTTCTCTCCTTCCCCGTGCTTGATCTGGTTGCTCTAATGCTTTGGTTCTCTCTTTTTCTTTGACAACTGATTGGCCTTCTCTCAGTGTTGCTGCAGTAGCCACTGGTCAGGTGTCCCTGCTCTGATGAATCCTAGGAGAAGAGCTAGATCTGACGATCCAGCTTGGAAGTATGGGCTTTGGCCGGATTTAGAGAGGAAAGATTTACTCCAGTGTACATTATGTGGCAAGATAATCCATGCTGGAGTGAAAAGGCTGAAGCAGCACCTTTCTGGGGGTTCCAGTGATGCGGATAAGTGTCCCGAGGCATCCATGGAGATTAGGATAGAGATGCGCAATTCCTTAAACAGTGGAAAGTTTAAAGCTACAGAGCGATATATTGATGAGGAGGATGAAGCTGAAGTTCAAAGGCGCCGTTCTGTCATGTACACAAGATAATTTGAGGCCTATGCTTTGGTAACAGTTTATATGTTAATGCTAGTTGTTAAATCTCCTAATTGACTGCCATCTATTATATATGTATGTACAATTTATTAAGTTAATGCTAGTTGTTAAATCTCCTAATTGGTTGTCATATATTATATATGCATACGTCTAAGGCGTCGCCTCGCCTTACGCTTTAGCGCTTAGGCGGTGGGGCGCCCCCCAGCGCCTCGCCTCGCCTTACTGCCTTAAAAACATAGCCTTCAGCACGTCGCCATCGTCTTCAACGAGCTTCGAACGCACCATCTTCATTTTAAGCGCTCGAAGTGCTCGTTCGGGACGCCTTCAGTCGACTACCTCGGCCACGTCATCTCGGCTGAGGGGGTTGCTATGGACGCCGACAAGGTGGCGGCCTTCGCGGCCTGGCCGATACCGCACTCACCGCGAGCTCTTCACGGCTTCCTGGGCCTCGCGGGGTACTACCGAAAATTTATCCGAGAGTTCGGCCTCATCGCGGCTCAAGCGCCTGCTGCGTCGCGACGCCTTTGCCTGGGATGCGGAGGCGACAGCGGCGTCGAGGCTCTCAAGGGGGCCCTCATGACGGGTCCCGTCCTCCAGATGCCTGACTTTGACCGCCCATTCGTCGTGGACTGCGACACCTCCGGTGTGGGGTTCGGCGCCGTCCTTCATCAGGGCGACGGACCGCTCGCGTTCTTCAGCAGGCCCTTCGCCGCGCGCCATCTTAAGCTCGCGGCCTATAAGAGGGAGCTCATTGGCTTGGTGCAGGCCGTGCGCCATTGGCGGCCCTATCTTTGGGGCCGGTCGTTCCGGATTCGCACGGATCACTACAGCCTCAAGTTCTTATTGGACCAGAGGCTGTCTACCGTGCCGCAGCACCAGTGGATCAACAAGCTCTTTGGCTTCGACTTCACCGTCGAGTATCGTTCGGGCCGCCTTAACACCGTGGCCGACGCCCTGTCCCGCCGCGACGCCGACCACGAGACGCAGCCGTCGGCGACTCCGATGGGGCGGCGCTCTGCATCCGCTCGGGGCCCTCCTTCGCTTTCTTTGCCGACATCCGCAGGGCTACCGCGGGCGCGCCGGACGTTCAGCTCCTTCGACAGCGCCTTGATCCAGCTCCCTCCTTCCCCTACAACCTCCAGCCTAGACCCGGTAGAACCCTAGTTCCTACCACTACAAATATCAAGTAACATGCAATGATTTTTGGTTTCATTAGACTTACCTCGCTGGACATGTATGCCTCCTCAGGATTATTTACTTTGGGCGATAGGGTCCCGTCATAGTCCAAGAAGAGGGCTATCGTCTTGCCCTGGCAGTTGGTTATGATTTCTTGAAATGAATCAATAGCGGAAGGACACTTAGCCTGCAATAAAACATACATTAGAAAATGCTTTGCATAAGTATGTCAAAAATAACTGAAAAGTATGATTATGCAAATGTAGACTTGAATGTACTAACAGAACGCATGTGCTTTGCATGTGTGCGTAATCACGTAGGAATGTATGATAGCATGAAGAATAAAAAACAATAATTTTGAAACATAAGTTTAACAGATAGTATATAAATTATTACACGCTGAAGGTTTTTCTAAGAGCATCAAGAACCACAAGCATGTGACTTTCTGAAATCATGTGTAGTTACCTGTGTAACTACATTCTTCTTGTAATTATTTGAAACACAATTCATCTCAACTTAAAAAGATGTATGTAGACATATTTTAGAGTGTAGATGTTATGACTGGCGTTACTTATAGTCGGAGGAGGCCCAATGGCGTGTCTAGTTAGGGGCTTAGCCCAACTTATCTTTATTTTTATTAGCACCTCGAGGATTATATAAACACTTGTAAGGCCACGTTTTGGAATTAAGCAATAAGTCATAACTATTGTTTGACTCCCTTCAGGAGCCGAAACCCTAACCCTAGCCACCCCCTGCGCCATTTCCTCCTCCACCACGCGATCACGGCGCCGTCGCGCCACCGCTCGCGCCCAGCTCCTCGCTACCCTCCCTTCCACCCCTACAACCTAAGAGCTAGGCCTGGTCCTATCAATATGGTATCAGCTGTCTCGAGCTCGGTCATGTCTACACCTCTTCCCACCGGCACCCTTCCGCCGCCGTCCACCATCACGCCGCCGGCCACCTCCGCGGCTGGGGCGCCGTCCTTGTCGGGCACGATGTCCTCCCCCGCCTGGACGCCGCCGACAACCGTCGTCTTCACCCCGGAGGAGATGGCGGCTGCCCTCCGGGACCTCACCCAGGTGGTCGTGGGCATCCGCACCTTCCTCGCAAGCCCCTACGGGTCGTAGCCGCCTAGGCCCTTCGCCATCGTGTCGTCCCCGCCGTAGTTGCCGTCGTGGCGGCCGCCCCCCTCGGTGACCCCCTTCGCCTCTGCCGCATAGCAGCCGCCGTGGCAGTCGCCACCCGCGGTGCACATCGGCGCCTCCACCATGCAGCAACAACACTAGCCCTCCGTCGCTCCCACCGTGGCACTGCCACACTAGCAGCTGCAGCTGCCGCCGCCGGCAACCTCGACCCAGAGCGCCCCAACGACGGCTCAGGAGGTGCCCATCCACCAGGTCCGGTTCCCTCCATCGCCATCACTGCTACCAGCCTGGCTCGCTGGGTCCCTCGAGCCGGTCTACACGACGGCCTCCGTACAGCCGCACATGCTGCCCCCGCAGGTGCCGCCCTCGGCCATCCAGTTCGGCGGGCCCTCAGGCTCCGCCGACCCATACGCTAGCGTCGACGGGCCCCTGTTCCAGGGTGGCCCTCTGATGGCCACCTACTCGGCGCGTCGTCCTCGTTGCTCCGCACCGATGAGGTGTACTCCTCCGTCGTCCACGGCCAGACGCCGCCGGGCTTCTCCAAGCTTCAGTTCGCCACCTACGACGGCATTGTGGACCCCCTGAATTGGCTTAATCAGTGTGACCAGTTTTTTAGGGGGCAACGCACGCTCGCGTCCAACCACACCTGGATCGCCTCCTATCACCTCTTGAGGCGTCGCACAGACATGGTATTATGCCCTCGAGCAGGATGAGGGTGGCATGCCCCCATGGGAGCGTTTCTGCGAGCTTTGCCTCTTACGCTTCGGGCTGCCGATACGCGGGAGCCGGCTGGCGGAGCTTGGGCGCCCATCCTTCGCCTCTACGATGTAGGACTTCGTCGACCGCTTCCAGGCCCTGGCGTGCCTCGCGCCTGGCGTGACGGCTCGCCAGCGGGCTGAGCTCTTCGTTGGCGGTCTGCCTGATCATATCCGCGTGGACGTGGAGATGCGGGGACCACAGGACCTCCAGACGGCTATGTACTATGCCCGCGCCTTCGAGCATTGCGCGGTGTCCATGCAGCAGGTGTCACCGCCCCGAGGCGCCCGACAGCCCGCCCGGTCGCCACCGACACCACCAGCGCCGGGGCGTCTGGTCCAGGCCCCCGCGATGCCCAACGCGCCGGCCGCGATGTGCCCCTTCTGTCGGCTCACCCCGGCCGAGCAGCTCGAGCGCCGTCGTCAGGGGCTGTGCTACAACTGCGACGAGCCCTACGTCCCGGGCCACGTTTGCCCGCGCCTGTTCTACTTGGGGGTCGCGGACTACATTAAGGAGGACACTGCCGCCGCCGGGCTGGGCGACCCGGCCCCTCCATTGGCCGACAAGATTCCGCCGGGGCCGGCCCAGGCAAACGCACTCGTCGTCTCCCTCCATGCACTCGCGGGCATCTGGACGGAGAAGACTATGCTGCTGCCTGTAACGATCAACGGCGAGCGGTTCCTCTCACTCCTGGACACGGGCTCCACCCACAACTTCCTGCCAGGGGCCACCATGCGCCGCCTGGCGCTGCAGCCGACCGGGGGAGAGCAGTTACGTGTTATCGTGGCCAACAGTGACCGTATCCGCTGCCAGGGTATTGCTCGGCATGTCCCCATCGTCATCGGCGCCGAGCACTTCACTGTCACCTACGTCGGTATCAACTTGGGCTGCTTCGACTTCATCCTCGGCGTCGATTTCTTGCGGACTCTGGGTCCCATCCTCTGGGACTTCGACGCCATGACAATGATTTTTTGGCGCCTGGATCGCCGCGCTTGGTGGGAGGGCGTCGGGGGTGCCTCCCTGACGGCCCCTCAGCCCCAGTTGACGGCAGCCGCCGTCGATGCCGAGCATCCCCTGTTGGCTAGCCTGTTGCAGCAGCACAATGTCCTCTTCGACGAGCCGCAGGGCCTGCCACCGGTCCGGCCCTACGACCACCGTATCTACCTGTTGCCGGACACCGCTGTCGTCGATGTGCGGTCGTGTACCGCTACCCCCAGCTGCAGAAGGACGAGCTGGAGCGGCAATGTGTGGTCATGCTCGCCCAAGGCATCATCCGGATCTCGGCGTCACCGTTTTCCGCGCCGGTGCTCCTCGTGCGCAAGGCCGACGGTTCGTGGTGTTTCTGCATCGACTACCATGCTCTCAACGCAAGACGTCCAAGGACAAATTTCCTATCCCCGTCGTGGATGAACTCCTGGACGAGCTACATGGGGCACACTTCTTCACCAAGCTCGACCTCCGTTTGGGATATCACCAGGTGCAGATGCACCTGGACGATGTCGCGAAGACGGCCTTCCGCACTCATCATGGCCACTTGAGCTCTTGGTGATGCCCTTTGGCCTCTCCAATGCCCCGGTGACATTCCAGGCGTTGATGAACAACGTGCTCCGCCCCTACTTGTGCCGGTTTGTGCTTGTTTTCTTTGATGACATTATTATCTACAGCTCATCGTGGGCGGGGCACCTGCAGCACGTGGCCATCGTCTTCAACGAGCTTCGAGCGCACCATCTGCACCTCAAGCGCTCGAAGTGCTCGTTCGGCACGACATCAGTCGCCTATCTCGGCTACGTCATCTCAGCGGAGGGTGTCGCTGTGGATGCTGACAAGGTCACGGCTTGGCCAACGCCGCACTCGCCGCGGCTTCTTGGGCCTCGCTGGGTACTATCGAAAATTCATCCGGGAATTCGGCCTCATCGCGGCCCCACTTACGCGCCTGCTACGCCGCGACGCCTTCGCCCTCTTCGGCGACATCAGCTCGGTGCCCCCCTTCGCCCTCTTCGACGACATTCGCTGGGGCCACCGCGAGCGCTCCGGATGCGCAGCTCCTTCGGCAGCGCCTCGACGCCGGCGACCTGGAGGAGTCGTGGCGCATGGCTGATCGCCTGCTCCTGCACGGGCGCCGGCTCTTCGTGCCGGATCACGGCGACCTCCGTCACCAGGCCCTGCTGCTGGCCCACTCGGCCGGTCACGAGGCCGTGCAGAAGACCCTCCATCGTCTCCGAGCGGATTTCTACATCCCTGGTGACCGGGCGCTGGTGCAAGACTAGGTGCGGCCTTGCATGACGTGCCAGCGCAACAAGACGGAGACACTACGGCCGGCAGGGCTGCTACAGCCCCTTGAGGTGCCCTCTCAGGTCTGGGCCAACACCTCCATGGACTTCATCGAGGGCCTTCCCAAGGTAGTCGGCAGGTCCATCCTTACGTTGGTCAACCGCTTCTCCAAGTATGCACACTTCATTGCGCTCGACCACCCTTACACCGCCGCCTCCGTGGCGCGTGCCTTCTTCGACGGCATCGTCCACCTATATGGGTTCCCTTCTTCGATCGTCAGCGACCGTGACCCGGTGTTCACTAGTTATGTCTGGCGCGATCTCTTCCGGATGGCGGGCGTGAAACTGCGCTGAGTACGGCATTCCACCCCCAGACGGATGGCCAATCTGAAGTGGTCAACAAGGTGATTTCCATGTATTTGCGCTGTGTTCCAGGTGATCGTCCTCGGGCTTGACTGGCTCGCTTGGGCGGAGTACTGCTACAACACCTACCACTCCGTCCTGCGTGCCACACCTTTTGAGGTGGTCTACGGCCGCCCTTCGCCAGCCATCCTGCCGGTTGACCCCGGGACGGCCCGAACGGAGGCGGCTGGCAACCTTCTCCGCAGCAGGGATGAGATCCTTGCCGACGTGCGCCAGCATCTTCTCCAGGCCCAGCAGCTGTCCAAGAAGTACTATGACGGCCACCACCGCGAGGCGGAGTTTGCGGTGGGCGATTGGGTGTGGTTGCGGCTCCTTCGCCGCTCCGCGCAGTCAATGGATCCGCGCGCTAAGCGCAAGCTGGGCCCTCGCTACGCGGGACCTTTTTCGTGGTGGAACACATCGACAAGGTCGCATACTGCCTTCAGCTTCCGTCCGGCGCTCGTATCCACGACGCCTTCCATGTGGGCTTGCTGAAGCCTTTCCACGGTGATTCGCCGGCGGCCGCGCCGGTGCTTCCTCCAACCTCCGATGGACGTCTTCTTCCGGGTCCATCAAAGGTGTTGAAGGCCCAGCAGCGCCGCGGCGTGTGGCATTTGTTGATCCAATGGCAAGGCCTTCCGGAGGAGGACGCCACTTGGGAGCAGCTCGAGGAGTTCCGCCAGCATTTTCCAGACTTCCAGCTCGAGGATGAGCTCTTTGCGCAGGCAGGGAGAGATGTTATGACCAGCGTCACTTATAGCCGGAGGAGGCCCAATGGCGCGTCTAGTTAGGGGCTTAGCCCAACTTATCTTTATTATTATTAGCACCTCGAGGATTATATAAACACTTGTAAGGCCATGCTTTGGAATTAAGCAATAAGTCATAACTATTGCCCGGCTCCCTTCAGGAGCCGGAAGCCTAACCCTAGTTGCCCCCTGCGCCATCTCTTCCTCCCCCACCGCGCGATCACGGCGCCGTCGCGCCGCCGCTCGCGCCCAGCTCCTCGCCACCCTCTCTTCCACTGTTAGACCTTTCAGCCTGAGCATTGATGGTTGTGGATGACACTAGGAGAGTTGGGACAATTTTCGTTGGTTTATTTCTCACACAATGCCATGCTAGCTTGAGGGGTTGGGGATACATACTTATAGGCTGCTGGCCAACCAAGCATATGCTAAGATGCTGCTAAGATGCTAGTCTAAGATGCTATCCTAACTGCCAGTCCTTGATGGTCAGGAACTCTACCCTAACTGCCACAAGGACCATGTGCTGCAGCCCCACAAAGACTGCAGCCCCACAAAGACCCTAGTACACAGACTTATCCATCATTCTCCCCCTAAGTCTTGTACGTCGTCTTGTGGGAGAGTTGAATCATCCCGATCCTGGAGCAAAGCTCGTGGAACTTGATCCTCCCAAGAGGCTTGGTCAGCAGGTCTGCGAGTTGGTCCGTGGTGTTGATGTAGCTCGCCTCGATGCTCCCTTCTTCCAAGCAGCTGCGGATGAAGTGATACCTCAGTCGGATGTGCTTGCTCCGTTCGTGAAAAATGGGGTTCTTTCCAAGAGCCAGGGCGGACTTGCTGTCCACCAGGAGCTGCACCGTTCTGGTGTCTAGAACGAGAAGATCACCAAGCAGTCGAGCGAGCCAGAGCGCCTGAGTGAAGGCAGTGGAGGCCGCTATGTACTCAGCCTCACAGCTGGACAGGGCCACCACCTACTGCTTGACTGATTGCCAGCTCACGAGGCACTTGCTGAGGAAGAAGAGGATCCCGCTCGTGCTCTTGCTGGTGTCGATGTTGCCGGCGTGGTCGCTGTTGCTGTACCTGACGAAGTGTGCCGCCCCCGGACACCTAGGGTAGTGGAGGCCGTGGTCGAGGGTCCCTGCTACGTAGCGGACGATCCTCTTCACTGCCTGCTGGTGTTCCGTCGTCGGTCGCTCCATGAACCGACTGACATAGCCGACGGAGAATGCCAAGTCCGGCCGTGTGTGGGCGAGGTAGCGAAGGCTCCCCACAAGGCGTCGGTACTGCGTAGCATCCACTTCCTCGGTCGTGCTGTCGTGGCTCAGTTTCAGCCTCTCCTCCATCGGAGTGAGAGCTGGGTGGCAGTTGGTGAGCCCAGCTAGCTCAACGATGCGCTTGGCGTAGGCGGACTGTCGAAGCGCAATCCCGGAGTGATCCTGGTGCACCTCAATCCCTAGATAAAAGGAGAGGAGCCCCAGATCACTCATCTGAAAGGTGGCCTTCATGTCTTCCTTGAACGCCGCCACCTCTGCATCTTTGGTGCCGGTGATCACCAAGCCGTCAACATAGACGCCCACCAGCAGGGCATTTCCTCCACTGCCCCGTCGGTAGACGGCCGCCTCATGCGGGCTTTGCTCGAAGCCCATCTTCTTTAGTGTGGAGTCCAGCTTGGCGTTCCACGCCCTAGGTGCCTGCCGTAGGCCATAGAGAGCCTTGTGCAGGCGGAGTACCTTGCCCTCCTGGCCAGGGATCGCAAATCCCGGTGGCTGATGCACGTAGACTTCCTCCTTCAAGTCGCCGTTGAGGAATGCCGACTTGACATCCATGTGATGGACACGCCAGCCCTCCTGGGCAGCCAGCGCAAGGAGAAGTCGCACGGACTCCATCCGTGTCACGGGAGCGAAAGCGTCGTCGAAGTCGACTCCTTCCTGCTGCAAGAAGCCTCGGGCCACCAAGCGAGCGTTGTGCTTGATGATGGCGCCGGCTCCATCCCTCTTCAGCTTGAACACCCACTTAAGGGTGATTGCGCGGTGACCACGAGGCAGATCAGCGAGCTCCCAGGTGTGGTTTTGCTTGACCGCATCCATCTCCAACTGCATCGCGGCGCGCCATGCCGCATCTCTCTCGGCCTCTGCAAAAGACCGTGGTTCGCCGTCTTCACACGCGAGCTGTAGCTGCGCCTCCAGGTCACGTGGCACCAGTCCCGGCACCGGCTGGTCGCCGAGTAGATTCTCCATCGTACGATACCGCAGTTGTTCGCCGCCATAATACGCGTCGATACGCTCCTCGTCGTGAGTGAGCGGGGAAGCGAACTTCATCGGGTTGTGCTCTGCGTGAGCTGGTGCTGATGAAGACGAGCCCGGAGTGGTGACCTCCGGGGCTGGAGTATACGGTGTCGCCGGTTGTGGTGTCGTCGGCGTAGCAGGCACCGGAGTCGATGTAGTTTTTGGGGCCGGGGTAGACGCGCCCGGCGAAGAGGAGCTGCTTGCTCCCCCAACTTCCTTGAAGTGGGCGTACTCGACAATGAAGTCGTCATACGTCAGCGTCGAGCCGTCGTCCACCACCTTGTCCCATTGCCACCCTCACCCTTCGTTGAACACAACGTCTCACGTTGTGTGCACACGTTGTGTCTTTGGGTCGAGGATGTGGTATGCTTTTGAGCCCTCCGCGTACCCGATGAAGACTCCCGAAGTGCTCCTGTCGTCGAGCTTGCCGATGTGGCCGAGCTCCTTGGCGAAAGCAAGGCAGCCAAAGACCCGCAGATGGGAGACCGCCGGCTTCCGCCCATGCCAGGCCTCGTACGGTGTCCTGCCGTCGAGTGCCTTAGTAGGCGAGTGGTTGAGAATGTAGACGGCCGTTAGCACCGCCTCTTCCCAGAAAACAGCCGGCATCCCTCTGTGTTTGAGGAGAGCCCGAGCCATCCCCACAACCGTCTGGTTGCGCTGCTCGACGACGCCGTTTTGCTGCGGGTTGTACGGCGCGGGAGTAGTGGCGCTGGATGCCCTCATCGGCGCAGTACGACGCGAATTCAGCCGCCGTGAACTCGCCGCCGTTGTCAGTGCGCAACACGCGCAATTTGCGGCCGCTCTCCGCCTCCACACCAACCTGCGCGCGTCTGATGGCGTCCGCCGCTTCTCCCTTACTGCCGAGGATCATCAGCTACATGTAGCGGGAGAGATCGCCAACGAGCAGCAGGAAGTAGCGTCGACCTCCTGGTGTGGCTGGCGTCATCGGGCCGCACAGGTCTCCGTGCACGAGCTCTAGCTTCTCCTTGGCCCGAAAACTCGCCTGTTGGGGAAAGGGGAGTCGTCTTTGCTTCGTCAGCACGCAGATGTCGCAGAACTGCTCCACATGGTCGAGGCATGGCAGGCCTCGCACCATCTCCTTGGCACTTAGACGCTTCAGGGCCTCAAAATGAAGGCGCCCAAAGCGCTCATGCCACTGCCACGCCTCGTCGTCCCGACGGACAGCGAGACAGACCGGTTGTGCCACCTGCACATCAAGGACGTAGAGTCGATTTTCACCTCTGGGTACCTTGGCGAGAAGGCGACGCTGGCGATCCCAGATGCGTAGGACCCCATGCTCAATCAGCACTCGTGAGCCGTTCTCATCCAGCTGTCCCAAGCTGATGATGGAGTTCCTTAGCGCGGGGATGTAGTAGAACCGGTGAGCAGCCGGTGCTCTCCCGTCTTGGTGGTGAAGATGACGGAGCCGACGCCCTTTATCTCCACAGCGGAGGCATCCCCAAACTTGACGGAGCCTCGCGCATCGGAGTCGAGCTCGGCGAAGAATTCCCTTCGCCCGGTCATGTGGTGGGTGGCGCCGGTGTCGAGGCACCACCCCGTAGTCTTGTCCTTCGCGGAGACATCGCCGAGAAGAGCGTGTGCTTTTGGCTCATCGAGGTGGATGAAAGCCTTTGCGACTGGAGTCGCTGAAGGTAGCTCAATGCTTGCATGCGCCATGAACAGAGCCGTCTCCTCCTTCGCCCGTGCGACGTGAGCTTGGCCTTGTCATGGTTGCCGACACTCATTGGCCCAATGGCCAAACCGGCCACAGTTGTGGCAACTGTTGTCTTGTGCCAGCTTGGGCTTGCCAGCGGCGCCGTCCTTGGCGCCTCTGCGGGCGTCACCGTCAGCACGTCCTTGTGCCCTGCCCGGGGGGCCTCTTCGCGCCTTACGCTGCTTGCCACGCTTGCGGCCGCCCGTCGTGGAAGAAGGCTCCCCCTTCTTCATGTCACCAAGGCTAGGATCCCACTGCTCCCGAGTTAGGAGCAGCTTCCCGCCGGTGGTGATGGGCCTCGAGGAAGGTTGTGGCTCGTCGGTGTCGACGACCTTGAGGCGACCTATCGCCTCCTCGATCGTCATCGTGGAGAGGTCCAGCAATGACTCGATCGAGCGAGCCATCTGCTTGTACTTCTCAGGGATGCACCGGAAAAGCTTCTCGACAGCTCTCTCCTCGATGTAGGTGGCATCGCCAAACTTCACCATCTTCTGCAGCAGAGTGTTGAGACGGAGAGCAAAGTCATCAACGTCCTCACCTGGCTTGAAACCCAGGCTCTCCCACTCCTTACGAAGTGCCTGCAGGGTGGACTTGCGGGCACGGTCGCTGCCGATGCATGCCACGACGATGGCGTCCCAAGCCTCCTTGGCAGTCCGCTTGTTGGAAAGCGAGAACTGCATCTCGGGCGGGACTGCGGCGATGAGGGTGTCCAGCGCCCGTCGATCCTCTAGGTGGTCGACGTTGCTGTCCTGGATTGCCTCCCACATGCGCCGCACCTGGAGCCTGATCTTCATGATCCCGGCCCACTCGAGGTAGTTGGTTTTAGTGAGGGTAGGCCACCCAACACTGGGACCAACATCCCTGACCACAGTCCGGACCTCATAGAGGCCGCGGTCCTGGTCGTTGCAGCCGCCGTCACGGTGCGCACCTCCACCTGGAGCGCGGGTGTGCTCGGCTGCCCACTGCGCCGTCCACTCTTGCGCCTCTTTGGCGCGGTCTGCGTCGGCGCCGTCGTCCGCAGGCGCAGAGTTGTTGGAGCCGCCGTGGAGTGCCTTGGCATCCGCTGTAGCCTCACGTGCTGCTGCTGCTTCTACCTCCGCCTTGGCTGCTTCTACCTCCGCTCTGGCTGCTGCCAGCTCCGCTGCTACCAGCCTTGACGCCCTTGCTGCTACAGCTGCTCGCTCGCGCTCCTCTGCCACGGCGCGCTCGGCCTCCTACCGGCGCCGTATGCTCGAGGTAGCCGTGTGCTGAGAGCGACCTGCAGACATGGCTCGCTGTAGGGGGGCTGTTGCGTGAAGAGGAGGCTGTTGAAGACGAACTGCTGCTCGATAGTCCGGAGGGAGGGAGGTAACCAGAGGCAGACGAAGCAGCTGCTGCTACCGACTTGGGCTGCTCACAGGAAATGCTCAGGGTGCAAGATAACGAGGCTCTGATACCACTTGTTAGACCTTTCAGCCTGAGCATTGATGGTTGTGGATGACACTAGGAGAGTTGGGACAATTTTCGTTGGTTTATTTCTCACACAGTGCCATGCCAACCCGAGGGGTTGGGGATACATACCTATAGGTTGCTAGCCAGCCAAGCATATGCTAAGATGCTAGTCTAAGATGCTATCCTAACTGCCAGTCCTTGATGTTCGGGAACTCTATCCTAACTGCCACAAGGACCATGTGCTGCAGCCCCACAAAGACCCTAGTACACAGACTTATCCATCATCCACCCCTACAACCTAAGAGCTAGGCCTGGTAGGATCCCAGCTCCTATCAGTAGATTCACTCATTTGGCTTTGTATGTAGTCACTTGTTGAAATCTCTAAAAAGACAAATATTTGGCAACAGAGGCAGTACATCATTAGTTGGATTATCGAGAATCGGGAAAAACGTACCGGAATCCACCACCAAAGTAGCAAGGCGATTGCCAGTAGCACTGCGCCTCCGAGTACGCCAAGCACAATCCAAAGAATCGTGTTCTTGTGTCCTCCTGTGTGTATTTGACACATTATCCAAGGAAAAGAATATGAGTATATGACCAACAGAAGAAGCATTCAATTCTGCATCTCATGGTAACTCACCTTTCGTATCCTTGAAGAATCGGTTTTGTTCCAACCGATAACCGCACCAGAGTGTCGCCTTGCGCTCGCCTACCTGCCTTCTCAGGCCTGGTGCAGTACTCAAGTCTTGCAAACAGACCCGGCACTGAGCAGCTGGCATTTGAGGTAGGCACTCGGCAAGACCGTACAACTTGTACGTGCAGCCAACTTCACCAAGATCCTTTTCTCCCGTGGCATACCTTTTAGGATCGTCTGATGCCTTCATTGTCAAATTAGCCAGCAGTTCGCTAGCAGACTTGTTGAACGCTTTGCACTGGGCAGGGACCTGGGGACCATCCATCCTAAAAGCTTCTTGCAAATCTCCAAGATGAATTGTGATGTTCTTCTCAGCGATCCCGAGACTGCACGTGTCGTAGAAGATCGAAGCACCCTTCCTGAACGTGCAAACAGCCCGGGCATCCTGGAAGGCCTGTCTAAGGCATCTCTTGCAGTCGTCGGCCTCTGTGTCACCGCGGCATCTTGCCAGAGCATATGCTCTATCCTGGCTAGGGCCAACTGCCTGCGTGTGGAACAAAGAGGGGGAGGAGGCGACTGCTTCAGGCAGCGTGGCGGAGAGCTGTTCAAGGTTCTGCTGGTACTTGCTGGGCGCACTGTAGTTCCCACCATCACAGAGGTAACCCCAGTAGCCAGTTGGGCTTGCTGCAGTGACGGTGGTAAGAAGAACCAGTGCAGCCACGACGGCGTGACCTGAAAAGGATAGATGAGCAGCAAGTTAGTGACATGAAAAGTGATGCAATTCAAGAAGCAAGAGCTGAAATTTAGCCTTATTTACATAATCATTTCTCTACGACTCTACACCCTAAGCACAAACATGAACTCAACAAATGTAGCTAGTAATCTTGTAAAAATGAAATTTTCAGTCATTCCTGTATGCCGCTTCTCAGTTTTATTCAAATAGATTCTAAATGAGCTAGTTAAACTGGCAGTTTGCACAATATTCAGTTCAGTGAACAACATGATCACACTACATGTAACTCCACTCTTCCAGAAACAATATTCTTGGCTATTTAAGAGGCAAAAAACAATCCTAAAGAAACACTACTGGGACTTGGATGACCAGAAGACAGATTCTGTAGGAGTTTGGTGTTTTAGCTTGTTCAACTTGCTTATGTATTTGCAGGTTGGTTTTTTAGGGTGTGAGTTGAATCTAACTTTATACATAACAGATGTACCTTCTATCAATATTATCAAATTTTGCCAAAAACAAATTATGAATTTTGGGGGGTATCGAGAACATGTTTGGCTAAGCATTTTACATATTACAGGGTGGTCTTGCTCACCTCTATACATTTGCATGTCCATTTGTGCCCTGCTTCTGTATGCCCCTCCTCCCCTGGTAACCCCCCTTCTTGGAGAAGAATAAGTACCTGCAAAATCATATTAAATTAGTGAACTGGATACTTTGATCTTTAATAGGGAGAGCTAAAGAGCAATAATTTGAGGAGGCCAACTTTCATGCTCATTTGTCTGATATTTATCCTTCTAATGTGTTTTAATGTGCAAACTCACAGTAGCAAAATATGTACTCCTATTTGATAAGCAAACAAGCTTTCTCAGAGACACAAATATGGCATCTAGGAGCAATAGAATCATGTCTGAATGCTACTACAGCATCCATGCTATTGATCCTAACTGTCAAGAAAAAAAACCGCAATCATGGCCAGTCATTCACTTAGCAGTATATATAGCTTATATAGTAACTATGTAATAGTACCAGCATTTGAGATACTGTTAGGGCACTTTTGGGACTTTCACTGGGATAGGAGAAAAGGCAGTATAATGGAAAAGAAAACTTGCTCGGAGGACCAGTTTGCCATAATAAAATTTTACACTCAAATATAGGATGCCCTACTTAATTTTTTATAATTCTCCATCACAGTATCATATAGAACAGACAAGATCGTTTACCTTTACTTAAATATAGGATACCCCTATTTAAGATAATTTTTAAGCTAATGGGCTGGCTTAAATGCGGCCCACTGGCCAATTTAAAGTCAAACAAACTAAAACATCAAACTCTAACTTCAACTAGCCAATTTGATTGAGGGAATCATTTTCGCATAATACATTTTCAGAGGTGGTGGTTCACCCTATAACAGGTGTCACTGATTTGGTTCCGCTTACCTCTAGTCGTGAACATGGTGGGTATATGATAGCACCAAATTTATTCAATTCAGCAATTTGATCCATGTTTTCATAATTGTAATTATTTCTAAAAGGTGAGGTCTTAGCGCTGTTTTACAGGTATACCCACGAAAACTTTGCTTTATCGTTGACAAGTGTGTGCCTTTTTCATTTTTCGTAATGTCTTTCATTTATTGTTTACAACATTTATTGTCAACTAATTCACTAGACAGGTCATGACTTATGTTGCGCTAACATATTATATATAGACATGCACAATAGAGATAATGAAAAGAGAGGAGGTTGAGCTCACCTGCCCGTACAGTCCTGTGCAGTCCTAGTTCACAAACTCCACAGAAAAATCAACCTGCAAGTACATTTAAGCAACTTGAACAAGCTAAAACACCAAACTCCTAAAGTAACCATTTTGAGCGAGTCATTTTCCAGTAATATGTATTTACGTGATTAATCATTATAATTCACATTAATTGGGTGGAGTGACTGATAAAACAAAGCTTAGATTTGACAGGCAAACAAGCTTGTGAAAATATATGCATAATTCTTGTATTAAGAGAAATCATGCATGTTAGGAACCAAGGGAAAGCTAGTATGCCTTCATAAGTTGCTAGCAACACACAGTACATTAGAAACCTCAGAAGGTCACACAAAAATCACAGAACAACGTGGTGAACTATGAGCCTAGCATGCAAGAAATTTCAGTATCCAGATTTAACCCTTTCTTGAAAAACAAAAGATGCAAGAAATTAACCAGATCTTCTACGTTTGATGCGGAGGCAATATGTAACATTAAAATTCCAAGGGCAAATGTGGAGGATTGTCTGGCTTGGAACTATGAAAAAAACAGGTATGTTTACTGTTAAGAGCGCCTACAAATTGGCATACTCTCTCAAATCTCAAAGTGGAACTCGTGCTTCTTGTTCGTCTAACGAGCCGTATGGCTGAAGTATTTGGGACATTATTTGGAAGTCCAAAGTTCCTGCAAGAGTAGAGTATTCAGCTGGAGGGTCGCTACAGGCACACTGGCTACAAAGAAGAATAGGTGGAAGCGCTCGCTGGAGATCAGCAGTGTTTGTAGTATTTGCGGCTGTGTGGAGGAAAATGAATTTCCTGCTGTGGTGGCATGCACAAAAAGCAAGGCCTGCACTGTGGGAGCTCCCAGGTGAAAATATATTCCAGGAGTCGGGAGAGGATTGGCTGCAGAATCTGTTATCTACATGCAGCACTGAAACCCGGGCAAAAATTCTACTTCTTCTCTGGCGTTGTTGGCGCCTGAGAAATGACTGCATTTTTAAGTCGGGGAAAGAGACAGTAGGCCAATCGGCAGCGTTTCTGGAGCAACACGTTGCTGAACTGGGTGTTGGTGGCCATGGTTCGCTAGCAGGTTCAGGGAAAGAGGCTGTGCAACAGTGGTTCTACACCCCCTGTTTCCCAGATGATCGGCACCAGGAGAACAAGCAATCTCCGTCAGTACAGACTGCAAAAGCTTCCACACACAATATTACTAGATGGATTCCCCCTGAGGATGGTTGGGTGAAGTTAAATACCGACGCTGGTTACTCGGCTGACTCCGGGGTGAGTACTGCTGGGGCCATTGCAAGAGACCGCAGGGGGCAGCCGTTTTTTCTCATTGGCAAAGCAGGTCAATTCGAGTGTGACAGTGGAGGAAGCAGAGGCGCAAGCTATGCTGGAGGGAATCAAGACACTGTCAACCATGTTCAGAGGCTATTCCAAAAAAAAAAAAAACATGTTCAGAGGCCGTGTGATAATTGAGACGGACTGCTCCGTGTTGGTAAATGAGCTGGATCCAGGCAAGATGAGCAAATCAGCCTGTTACCCGACTATATGTGACATAACAGAAGCTCTGAAACTTTTCCAAGACTATCAATTCAGTCTGATCAGAAGGGACCAGAACAAGGTGGCCCACATGTTGGCCGATCTTGCAAAGGCAAATGGAGACATGTATATGGTAAATGCTGTGCCAGAAGTGATTAGAGATATCCTAATTACTGATTGTAATGTGCCATCTGAGTGATCTGTATCACTCTTTTCCTATTTTTTTTTTGAAAAACAAGAGAAAAGGCCATGTTGTAGACAGTAGGAATTTCAAGTCTCGTGTGAATAGTGACTTTCTCTATTTCATAGCAGGATATGTATTATTATTATTATTTGGTTTTTTAGGCTGTGAGTCAAATCTAACTTTATACATGACAGATGTACCTTCTATCAATAATCAATATTATCAAATTTTGCCAAAAACAAATTATGATTTTTGGGGGGGGGGGGGGGGGGGGGTATCGAGAACATGTTTGGATAAGCATTTTACATATTACAGGGTGGTGGTCCTCACCTCTATACATTTGCATGTCCATTTATGCCCTGCCTCTGTATGCCCCTCCTCCCCTGGTAACCCTTCTTGGAGAAGAATCAGTACCTGCAAAATCATATTAAATTAGTGAACCGGATAGTTTGATCTTTAATTGGGAGAGCTAAAGAGCAATAATTTGAGGAGGCCAACTTTCATGCTCATTTGTCTGATATTCATCCTTCCAATGTGTTTTAATGTGCAAACTCACAATAGCAAAATATGTACTCCTATTTGATAAGCAAACTCAGAGACACAAATATGGCCTCTATGAGCAATAGAATCATGTCTGAATGCTACTACAGCATCCATGCTATTGATCCTAACTGTCAAGAAAAAAAAACCCGCAATCATGGCCAGTCATTCACTTAGCAGTATATATAGCTTATATAGTAACTATGTAATGGTACCAGCATTTGAGATATGGCACTTTTAGGACTTTCACTAGGATAGGAGAAAACTAATTCACTAGACAGCTCATGATTTATTGTCAACTAATTCACTAGACAGCTCATGGTTTATGTTGCGCTAACATATTATGTATAGACATGCACAATAGAGATAATGAAAAGAGAGGAGGTTGAGCTCACCTGCCCGTACAGTCCTGTGCAGTCCTAGTTCACAAACTCTGCAGAAAAATCAACCTGCAAGTACATTTAAACAAGCTAAAACACCAAACTCCTCAAGTAACCATTTTGAGCGAATTTTCCAGTAATATGTATTTACATGATTAATCATTATAGTTCACATTAATTGGGTGGAGTGACTGATAAAACAAAGCTTAGATTTGACAGGCAAACAAGCTTGTGAAAATGTATACATAATTCTTGTATTAAGAGAAATCATGCATGTTAGGAATCAAAGGAAAGCCTTCATAAGTTGCTAGCAACACACAGTACATTAGAAACCTCAGAAGGTCACACAAAAATAAATTGCTACTGGGTGGTCTTGCTCACCTCTACATTTGCGTGTCCATTTGTGCCCTGCCTCTGTATGCCCCTCCTCCCCTGATAACCCTTCTTGGAGAAGAATCAGTACCTGCAAAATCATTTAAATTAGTGAACCGGATAATTTGATCTTTAATAAGGAGAGCTAAAGAGCAATAATTCGTGGAGGCCAACTTGCATGCTCATTTGTCTGATATCTATCCTTGCAATGTGTTTTTATGTGCAAAGTCACAATAGCAAAAATATGTACTCCTATTTGATAAGCAAACAAGCTTTCTCAGAGACACAAATATGGCCTCTATGAGCAATAGAATCATGTCTGAATGCTACTTCAGCTTCCATGCTATTGATTCTAATTGTCAAGAAAAAACCCGCAATCATGTCCAATCATTCACTTAGCAGTATATATAGCCTATATAGTAACTATGTAATAGTACCAGCATTTGAGATACTATTAGGGCACTTTTAGAACTTTCACTGGGACAGGAGAAAAGGCGGTATAATGAAAAAGAAAACTTGCTCGGAGGCCTAGTTTGCCATACTAAAATGTTACACTCGAATATAGGGTGCCCTACCTGATTTTTTATAATTCTCCATCACAGTATCATATAGAACACACAAGATCGTTTTCCATTACTTAAATATAATAGGATACCCCTATTTAAGATCGTTTTTAAGCTAATGGGCTAGGTTAAATGCGGCCCACTAAATAGATAAGCCTGGTTTTTTATTTTTACATATGTAGAACTAAAAACTAATTTTGAACAATATATACAATAATATTTCATACGTTATAAAA
The DNA here is from genome assembly GCF_018294505.1 of Triticum aestivum. NCBI lineage: Eukaryota > Viridiplantae > Streptophyta > Magnoliopsida > Poales > Poaceae > Triticum > Triticum aestivum. The sequence continues at coordinate 78,680,502 of NC_057801.1, read as the reverse complement.
TATAAAATGTTTGTGTATTTTAGGGAAAATGTTCATGTAACTAATTTTGTGTCTTCTAAAAAATGCTTCGTGTTATTTGAAAAATGTAGGAAAAAGGAAGACGAAAAGAGAAACAAAAATAGAAGCGGAGGAACAAAAAAATAACATATTACTCTGGTCCACGCCGGATCAAAATACTCCAGTTCGAGGGGGGTTGGAAAAAAGCGGCAACTTGGACGAGTACTACGCATCGTTCGCTATGTACGATTCATGTCATTTGCGCCAGGCCATGGTCGGTCATGCCGCTCATCAGGCCACGGGGTTTACGCCCAGGAGATATAAATAACATATTCCCCCTTTTGCATACATTTACCATTAAACAGTTATGGCAAGAGTGAGAGAAAACAAGTAACTCAAGAGATAACAAAAAGCATAATTCCAGGGGCAAAAGGATGCTAGGATAAGCAAGTGAGATGTATCTGATGAAGCCCTCGTCGAGATGAACCTGACAAATGACAATAAGAAGGGATCGTGGCTTGGTTTTATGGTTTGCTATTCAAAATATTTTCAGGATTTGATTAAGAAATTTAGATTTACCTAAAAAATTATTAGAAAATAATCAAAGATATAGCCTAATTTCCATACATGAGCACAAATTACGACATGCTCTTGCTCCTCTATAAATGACACATATTTTTGAAAGAGAGCAAGAACTAACATGTGTACTTGCTATAATGGTGAGATGGATTTTCTATTTACTTATTTTCAGAAATATTTGAATCCTTGGGAACAGAATCAGCACGCATAAATATGACCAAACAAAATTAAAGAACAAATAAGAGAAGTAAGATACACAGAGCAAAAATCTGTAGAATGAATGAGATTGGCCCTCATGTCCGTTTTGTGTCCGGTTCAGTCCATTTCAAGCGCAAACTTGCGCCGGATTTGGGTCGCGGCGGACGGCAAACGGACGCGCGCTCGTTCGCGTCGGGGCCGTGTGGCAGGCAGCCACCTACCTCCCACCCGCCAACATCAATGCGCACGCGCGGGTGGCCCCACCTGTCATCCGGCCATTAAACGGTCGCCGTCCTTCTTAAATGGGAACCCGTGGACCGATCATTGTCCACACTTCCCACCGGCCCCTCTCTACCCCCTCGAAAGCCGACACCCCCAAACCCTAGCCGCTCCCCGTCCTCGAAGTCGCCGGCCGGCCGCAGCCATGGGGCTATGGAACTACGGCCGCAAGGGGAAGCACGACCGTGAGGCCGGCTCCTCCTCGGGCCGCCGCCGCGGCTCCGTGAAGAAGGAGGAGCCCGCGTCACCGCCGCGCTCCTCCCGTCGAGCCCCCGCGCCGACCCCCTTCACCATCGCCCCTAGGCCCGCCGGTGAGCGCGACCGGCAGTACCTCAGCGCCGACGTGTGCCGGCGCTACTGGGAGACGAGGACGCCGGTCCCGTGGAGCGACGTCCACCTCCCCAACAACTGGCACCTCAGCGCCGACCGGGTTCCGATCCCGCCAGTGCCGACGAGCGGCTGTGCGCGCCGCAATGAGATCGAGCGCCGCCGCTGCCTCCTCCCCGACGACCTCTACTTCGACGATAGGTACGCCCTCGATGAGCACGACACGCGGCGCGCGTCCTACTTCGTTGGCACAGTGTCGGAGCCGCGGCGGCCACGTCTGGAGGTGTGCGGGCGTACGCGGGTGCGCGGCCTCATGCCCACGCCGTCGCCTTCCCCGTCTCCGTCACCACCTCCACCTCCTCGCATGACAGCGGAGGAGGAGGCTCGGCTCATGCAGCGTGTCATGGAGGACTCTATGAACACGCATGATGAGCGCCAATGGCCGGGCCTCGAGGAGACGATGGCCCTCTCTGCGGCCGGCGACGTCACCATCCCCGAGCTAGACATGGTGGCAGCGGAGGAGCCGATGCAGGACGCGCCGGTGGCCGCGTTCCACCCGGATCTGGTGGGCCAGCACTGGAGCTGGTCGTGCATGACTTCGGAGATGGCCGACGTCGTGGGGGGCGTGAATTGGTGCCCCACGCCGCCGCGGTCACCGGAGCGGGAGGCCTCGCCACGGGAGGAGGTGGTGCAGGCACCTCCGGCCTTCCAGGCCGCCCCCGTGTACCATGCGCCGTCGTCCCACCTCTGGACGCCGCCGGCCTACGTCGACCTCGTCAGCGACGACGACGACACCGGCGACCACTGAAGACGGCGAGGGCCACGGCATCGACGGGCGCAACAGGAGCGTGCGAGCGGCGTTTTTTTTATGTCAATTATGACACTGGGCCGTTAAGTGAACTGCTAAACTGGACAGTTTTGTGGTCGTGACCCCCTAGCTATGTTTTATGTTTTTTAACTGTGTTTATTTACTTTTTTTAGTCATTTTATTTATGTTTTTCTGTTTTTTTTAATCATGTCCAACGCGGACGTGATTTGGGGTGCAGCCGCACGGTAGACGCACGCACGACTCAATGGACAAGACCGGACACGGGCGAACCCATCGCCGTCCCAAAGGGACAAAATCCGGCCAAACCGAACTGCGCGGTCATGGTCATCGATGCACTTCTCGTCAGCCCTGATGTAACTTCATTCAGCATTCACGTGCAGTGGGGGAGCTTTGTGTAGACCAACGGGGGCAATGGCCCCCCCTTAACTTTTACAACCATTGAAGAATATGCTCTATTTTAGGCCTAACTAGTGTTTAAACTAGAGATTAGCCCCTCCTTCCCTATTAATTTGCCTCCCTTCAGCTGATGGCCCCGTCTTGGATTATGCTCAAGCTCCGCCTCTGTTCACGTGCAGTATCTATATATACCTCTAAATGGAGTATAAATAATTACATCTCTTGTTCTTTTGCCAAGAATGGCCAAACATCACACCGGGCATCAATAAATAAAAAATAAAAAATATATACAACATATAGCATTGTGGGCTCCTCCACCTCCATTGGAGTTGCGTCTCTTCCTTCTTCTGCCAACAATGGGCACATTGTGGGCTCCTCCAGCTCCTCCACCTCCATTGGAGTTGCATCACTTCTTCCTTTGCCAAGAAAGGGCAAACACCATCGCGCGGCAACCGTGATAAGCAACAACCAAAGCCAATCAGCGATACAAAAAAAAAAGAATGGGCAAACACCATGGATGGAATGGATGTACTCAGCAGCTGTTATGGTGATGGATGGGCGCATGGACACCCATCTCAAGCACCTTGCTCTGAAGAGGCGCCCTTTATGGCTGCTGCCTGTCATGGGCTGCACCATGGCAAATGGTTCAGCGGCCCAAGCTTGATGAAGATTGTTGAGGGGGCTAATGGATGGGCGCATGGACACCCATCTCAAACACCTTGCTCTGAAGAGGCGCCCTTAATGGCTGCTGCCTGTCATGGGCTGCACCATGGCAAATGGTGCAGCGGCCCAAGCTTGATGAAGATTGTTGAGGGGGCTAATGATGGATGGGCGCATGGACACCCATCTCAAACACCTTGCTCTGAAGAGGCGCCCTTTATGGCTGCTGCCTGTCATGGGCTGGGCCATGGCAAATGGTGCAGCGGCCCAAGCTTGATGAAGATTGTTGAGGGGGCTAATGATGGATGGGTGACACCCATCTCAAACACCTTGCTCTGAAGAGGCGCCCTTTATGGCTGCTGCCTGTCATGGGCTGGGCCATGGCAAAAGGTGCGGCAGCCTAGGACCCATTGGACCTTGACAAGTCTTATGGTGGCAATGATTGTAGCAGCATGAGCCAACAAGATGAGTGGAGGCACCACCTTCCTTGTAGATACATTATATTGATGACTTGCCTGCAATTTAGGAAGGCAAAGTTTCCGAACTAGTAAAAAAAGAGAAAACTAAAACTTGAGATCCAACCTGTGCACCTTACCGGTAGTGCTAGTGATGGTAAAGTTCAACCCATCAGGCCTTCAGAACCCTGTAAGGAAGGGCTGCGTCTGGGCCAGGGTGGTCAGTGTGACAGCCTAGGGCCCATCCAAAATAAGGGCATGACTGAACAATCTTCATCAAGCTCCGCCACTGAGTGGTGGAACATGACTGAACATTAACTGCCCATAAGAAAGCCGCCGTGTTATTTGCAGAAGCAGATCGATGTAAGAACCGGAGCCTCACATGTGCTTGTTGATCCCTAATTTTGGATCTTGGTTTTTAATTCTGCTTGGTTTGTTTGGAACTACAGGAGTTGTGTCTGGGATTGACTCTTGCAAACTTAGACCTGACACTAAAAGATGGATGTGGTAAGACGACATTCAATTTGTTTAGTGATGTACTCTTTCCGCAAAGTTGTTTGTTCTCTTTATTTATGTCTTCCTCTTCTAGATGTGATCGTTGTTGTGAAGAAGATGCAAATTGGGGGGGGGGGGGGGGGGGGGGGATTAGACGTTCCCTTTTTTTTTGGAAAGATGGTGATTTTTTGTTGTTATCTTTCGGTTTGGAGTATGGTTCTTGTAGCCTAGGAAGTGATAATACTCGCAAGGAATGGGAAACAGACATGTTACGTACATGTTTTAAATTATGAAATAGTTTCATTAAAACTAATCTATGAAACAGTACTGGGGTTGCTTCAAAAAGACATGTTATGTACATGTTTGGTTCAGGTTGCTTCAAAAAGTTCTAGAGTATCAAACATTACTGGGGTTCTGCATTTCTTGAGGATATTTAAATGTTTCTGCAAAGGAATATTTTAACTTGTTTCTTTTCTTCTGGTTGACTCTAACTTGTTTTAACATAAGATGCATGCCCATTGTTAAAGGGGCATTCTTATAATGCGATGTGAAACTATGTGTCTTCTTGTAAAGCTATCATATGGCCTTTTTAGAGTTCGAATGAAGGGAAATATAATTCATATTAAAATGCAGGTTTTAACAGTTATGACATATAATTAATATATTATTGGTAGAACCGGTGCTTAAATGTAATCAAGAAAAACAAGTGGTCACGGAAATAGGGATGGAGGAGTAACATGCTTTTCCATTGTAAAGGGACAACTCTTCATCCCCAAGAGAATATTATTCTGTTCATAGTACTGGACGGAAACCTTTGCTGAAGGCCATAGGAAGGTAGCTTATTCAACAATAAGGTCGATCATGGTAGCGAAAAGGGGAGGGCGGAGGGGATGAGGGGGTGTTTTGTTAGGACCCCGATAACACCCGAATGTTTGGGATTTGATGATGGCAAATCGAACGTTTTCGATGGCAATTTTAGTGGCACGATGATGTCAATTTTAGTTGGCAAGCATGGCAACTCCATGCTCAGTGTATTTTTTTGCCACAAAATTGTCTTGCGTGTCAACTAAACTTGCCATCCTCGCGTCACTAAAACTGCCATCGAAAACGTTCGATTTGCCATGGTAAAATCCTGAACGTTCAGGATTTATCATTTCTGTTTTGTTAACATGCTGATGGAAATGGATAGTGTGGAAACATATAACTTATTCTTGGGGACTATCTATACTATATTTTTCCCTTCATATATTACTTTGGGACTAAAGGTTTATGTTAGGGTTTGCAAACTATTCTAACAAAAGTCATCAGAACTAAAGAGAAAGACCAGGAATATGAAAACAATATCTTGAAGAGGTAGAGAGGAAACACACTGCAGAAAAGACGGTGGACACAAGGGAGGCGTTGAACCTCATAGTGGCTGAAGTTGAAGAGTGCATATGGTATGTGAGGACCACGAGAGCGTGTGCTATGTAATTTGTTCGTGCACAAGCATTTCTTCCTACGAATGTTCCTTTCATTTCAGCTAGTATAATTTCAAGAGGCAAAACAGTGCCAACTAAGGTATGCAACTATGACAGGGTAAAACATTTTTACTTCCAGATGATCACTACCAGAATCTGAAATATTTCTGTGGGCTGAAAACAGATAGGAAAAGGGGGGAACCCGACAGGGAAAGTATTTCCTGTCGGTCGCCCTTCAGGGAAAGACGACAGGGATAGCTTGACAGGGAAATTCGCTTTTGCCTGTCAGTCGGACGTGTTGAAGAGTAGATGCCAAAGGCATGCTAGGTTATGACAATCAAACCAGCAAGGCTTCCACCCGTATTGAAGAGTAAATGCTTTGGAATCACTCATGCATTCGGGGCATGCTAGCTTGCCACGGGTGCTCCACCCAGCAAACATACCAAAGGCAGGAAAGTCGTGGACTGACCATAGAAATGACGCTTTCATTGGAAAGTTTACCTTGTGATAAGCATCCCATGTTTCAGCCCCCGCCCACAATTGCATCAGTTCATCAGCTAAAGGTTGCATCAGGACACTCAAATTTTACCAAGATGTTCAGGACCAGGGATAACAAGGCTAAGGAATATATACTCTGGTTTCAAGAGAATACCAGGTGGAAGGTTTAATAGAGCACAGGTCAGCAAGTATATGGAGCAGCATTCAACTAGTATGGTGCAAAACCATCAGCAGCTATGACAAGACGGACACCCTTGCCAAGCTTCACCACCAATAGCGCGGACCATCTTATCTCTACCTCATCCCTACTGCGCTTAAAATATATTTGAAAAAGAAAGAAAGAGCTAAAAGCAACAGCAAAATAATGAAATCAGTCAAATATTAAAGGGCAACAAGCATACAGTACTGTCCATTACCTTGACAATCAGCAGTTTAACTTTGTTTTCTTTCTGGTAAACAAGTGAAATAACTTCAGAAGTGCTGTAACCTGGGAGATTTAAGAAAAAGATCTGACTTAGCAAATCCCATAAACTATATAATATTGCAATATAAAAGCGAGTTGCAAATATCATAAAGTGCTCAATCATATAGAAGTACATTCCTTACATATTTTACATACATTTTTTTTTGCTAGATGTTGCATACAAAATTTTCAGTGCCTGCCATCAATCTCATAAACATACAAATTAGAGAGCATGAGGGAGAGGAGAGGTAGGGGCCGCGAAGCTTACCAGGGAATGGAAGGGAGGGCCGGCCGTGTGGGCGCCTCCTGCTGCCCGGGCGGGGAGGAGTCGAGGAGGGGCGGCCCGGCGGGGAGGAGTCGAGGAGGAGGGGCGGCCGGCTCGGGGTGCTGTAGCAGGGGGCTCCCGCCGGCGGATCTGACGACGCCGGAGGGGGTTGGGGACGAGGTGAAATGGGTGGACACGTGTAGGCCTATGGGTGGACTAGGAGTGTTTTAGATCCGGAAAAGAGTAAATGCACCGGAAGTCCTAAAACTATCGGAGGTGTGTCAGTTTAGTCCTATAACTTTGATATTGAGGTTTTAGGTCCTAAAACTATTGGACGTGTGTCATTTTAGTCCTATAACTTCGAAACTGCAGTTTTAGGTCCTAAAACTATTGGAGGTGTGTCAGATTACCTATGCGTCACTCTTGCCGACCTTTGCGCCAGCTTCGCGGTTTTCTCGCACTCCTCGCGTTGTCCGGCAGCAACGACAATTCTCTACCTATTGCCATGATCGTGCCCAAACAATAACTTGCAGAACTGGCTCTACTGCAAGGGTGTCGGGGCAACGACAATGTCATGAGAGAGATTGAGAGGTGGGATGGCATCCTCCATCCTGATTGGCTCGAGGTCTCCCTGTTGGCCCGATGTGGGAAAGGGATGTCATCCTCCATGCCAACTGCCTTGGGGTCGCCCACGTGGTCGGGCCAAAGCTCTTAACAAGGCTGCATCGCAGCTCATGGCCATGCAGATGATGGGCGTGCAGGTTGCAACGCACACTACGATGTGGAAGTATATGGACCAGTTTTAGGGAAGTAAACACATAAATGGATCAATTGAAAAAATGCACCATAGATGCTGGCCTTGCAAGCTTAGGACCTGAGACGAACAAACTTGCATAGTTTTGGGACCAAAAATTGCGGTTTTAAAGTTATAGGACTAAATTGACACACCTCCAATAATTTTAGGACCCAAAACTGCAGTTTCAAAGTTATAGGACAAAACTGACACATCTCCAATTATTTTAGGTCTTATGATGCATTTTACTCTTAAATCTTTTATGAATATCGATGCTTTTCATAAGTTTAGCATTAAATATGGACTTGAATCTAAGATATTAGCCTATTTTTGTGGATCATTTGCTACTCATGTTGATCTCCCTAAGGAGAAGTGGTTTATATATCATCCCCTATTAAAGAAGAAATTAAAGAACCGGTTATAGCTAAAGATAAAACTATCATTTACAATGTTAATCCAGTTGTGCGTACTGCTTATACTGAGAACCCACCTTTCCCAATTAGGATAAAGGAACATGATAAAGTATCAATCGTGGTTCGCAAAAGTAATATTAAAGCACCTAAAACCTCTAAACAAATCAAAGTAGAGCCTAGTGTTTCTATGGTAAAAGATCTCTTGGTCGAAAACATTGATGGACATGTTATTTATCTTTGTGATGAAGCTGCTATTGAACAATTTCAAGTCAATGGTATTAATGTTATTGAAAAATCTTCGCCCCTCACTATTGGAAGTTTTCAACTACCTCTACCTACTGCCAAAAAGAAATATGACATACTTATTGTTGGGGATATACAAATCCCCATTGAGGTAACTTAGTTGTTTAAGAAAATTATTCGGTTGCATGCTAATCAAAATTGGTTGTTAATAAGACTTGATCAACCTTGTTAATGAATCATTTTTTAGAAGTTGATGAATTTAGTAGGCACAACCTTCTGCTTCCATCTTTCGTTTTCTATTTTTCTTAGCTAAATAAAATAAAATGTCATGTTTAGTCAATTTTCTGAATTTTCCATGCAATAAAAAAGTGGTCAAAAATATAAAGTACTTAGAATGTCTTGAGAATTTAATACGATTTTTTCTAATTATTTCTGAATTTCTGGTACAAATAACATTAGAGGGGTTTCCCCTGGTGACCACAAGACACCAGGGCGCGCCAACAACCCCAGGCGCGCCCTGGTGGGTTGTGGTCCCCACATGGGTCCCCTCACTTATCCCTTTAGCCCATGTCATCGCCTACCTCCAGAAAAATCACCATAGCTCTCTCTCTCTCTCGCGCGTTCTTGCTCTCAAACCCGCGGATTTCAATCTCTTTGCTCGGTGCTCCGTTTCCGAAACTGTTTTGGGGGATTGCTACTTGGTATGTGACTCCACCATTACTCCAATTAGTTTTTGCTTTAGTGGTTTATAGTTTGAATAATTAGCTACTCTTCACTAGTGGAAAAACAGCTAGCCACAACTATCGTTGGTAGCGCGCCATTTCCTATCAACGCCAGCATTATTTTTCCAAATAGTGCTGGTGTAGGACAAATCAGCATGCCAGCTGTATATGATTAGTGTTGGTGTTGCTTTTCTTTTAAATGCCACAATTTTTTTGGCCCGTATATGCACTCACCATTGGGAACGCACTGGTGGCGTTGCTTTTATTTGCATGTCATAGTTAATTTGTCAGTACTGGCGTCCATCTGCTTTGTACGACAAAACAATTTTCCATTTGATCAAGTGTTTTAAGTATTTAATTATTAAACTAGTCACAAAATAATAGAATTTTTATATTATTCTTTTTGTGATAATTAATTTTACTGTTTTATCAATTTAGGAATTTTATTTCTTTACTAGCTACCAGTTCAAATTTTATGTAAACAAAGTGTTGATATTATATCATGATTGTTTTGACAAAGTGTTGGTATTTGATATATCTTATTATTGCTCTCTAGCTGATTATGCTATTGATATGAGTTAATATTATTGACATGGTTAGTCATAATCTTTACTGAAAACCTGGGTGCTAGTTAAGCTTATTTATGTAAACAAGAACAAAAGAGTTCGTTAAAGTTTTTCTTTATCACTTTTAGTTCGTCAACTGAATTGCTTGAGGACAAGCAAAGGTTTAACACTACAAAGAAAAGACACATCCGTGACATTTTGGGCCGAACGAAATTTTTTCCTGTCATACTTGTGACACTTCTATGACGATAATTGTGACAAAACCCGGTATCATCATAGATGTGGTGGGCTCCTACTTCTATGACAAAAAATCATGACAGAAAATGGGCTTTTCGTCCTGCGCGGGCCGGAGACGCAGCTGCATGACATTCTTTGGGCCGTCCATGACGGAAAAAATCATGGTAGAAGCGAGGGCGAGGAAAATATCGGGGTGTTCCCGGTTACGGTGGGTGGTCGGGGCCGAGCAATGCACGTTTCTCTCGTACACGTACGCGCGTGTGTGCGAGGCGTTGGGCTGTAACTGAACCCGAGCGATTGCACCGCAGGCTACGCGTTACTGAACCCGAGCGATCGATCGATGGCTGTTAACTGAACCCGATCGAGCGTTTCCTTTGCTACTGCTGCTAACTGAAGCCAATCGATGCTGCCTCTGGATGAACAGTGAGCATTGCGGGGGGGGGTGTGGATGAACAGTGAGCGGTGGGGGTGGATGAACAGGACCCCGTGGTGTTGCCTCTGGATGAACAGGACCCCGATTGATCGAGCCGGTTGGGACTGGATGAATAGGACCCCATGGAGGTCTGGATGAACAGGACGACCCCGTGGAGGGCTAGATGAACAGGACGGCCCCGTGGAGGGCTGGATGAATAGTAGACGGTGGAGGGGTGGATGAACAGGAGCCCGTGGAGGGGTGGTTGAACAGGAGCCCATGGAGAGGGGTGGTTGAACAGTAGCCGATGGAGTAGCGCGCGGTGGAGGCTGGATGAACAGGAGCTCGTGGATGAACAGTCGCTGGTGGAGGCTGGAGGAGGTCGACGGTGGATGAACAGTAACCCGTGGAGGCTGGAGGAGGTCGACGGTGGAGATGAACAATATCCTGTGGAGTCCCATTTTGCGGTACGCCACACCCCTCCCGATGAACATGACCCCCGTTTCGACCGTAGCGCTCCAACACAAGTCCGTTTTCTTCTGTTTTGCGGTACGCCACACCCCTCCCGATCAAGAAGACCCCGTTTCGACCGTAGCACTCCAACACAAGTCTGTTCCTCTGTTTAGCGGTACGCCAGACCCCTCCCGTTGAACAGGATCTCGTTTCGAACGTGGTCGGCCGAACAGAAGGCCGTTTCCTCCGTTCTGCGGTACGCCAGGTCTCGTTTCCATCGCCTGTTTCATCCAAGACGGTTGGCTCCCACGCGTTCCGTTGCCTCCCGATGAACACGACGCATTCCGTTGCCTCCCCATGAACATGACGACGACGCAGTTTCTCCGTTCCAACCCAGCCATGTACACGAGCCCTGGCCGTATGTATGCGCGAGTAGGCGTTCGAGACCCCGCTCATATGTACGTACGTGACCGTATTTTCTTTCTTGCACACTGGCCGTTGTACGTACACGTACATGCTACGTGCGCACCTCTACTACGACATGTGCGCGCCTCTACATCCACCAGTATGTACGTACACGTTCGTGACTAGAATGACAACGCTACGTACGCTTCGACCAGGTGGGTCCCGACTGTCAGGCACTTCCTTGCGTGCGAAGATTTAGCTGGTGGGTCCCATCAGTCAGGGGGCAAATCATTTTTTTTTGCCCGGACACACTTTCTTGCATGCGAAGATGTAGCTGGTGGGTCCCAACAGTCAGGGGAGAAACATTTTTTTCACGAAGTACGGTAGCCCGTCCGGTGGGTCCCCGCTGTCAGGTGGAGGAATAATTATTTTGCGCATAATAAGGAGGCACTTCCTTGCGGCTGCCGTGGACTCAACTGTCAGCCTCTCCACGTATAGTACTCTTTCGATGGAAGTCAGTCGTTGACCACATTGACCACGCCGCGCCGAGAGCACCACGGTAGTGGACGACGGTGAGGCCTAGGAAGGGGACGACGCGGAGCCAGAGGGAAGACACGAAGTGGATGCCCACGTGGAGAGGAGTACGAGGGTTCACTGGTTCAGATGCGGTGTGAGGCTGCCATCGCTGCAGAATAATAGGTGGTGTGGGTGAGTAGAGGGATGCCCTGGCCAGCGGTGGGAGTAGTAGGAGGCGATGAGGCCTCCGCGGCATCACAGCCGACCACGGGAGGTAGGAGCATGCAGCACGACCGGCGCTGCTTTGGGCGGCTAGAGCAAGAAGACCAGAGGTTGAAGAAGCACTACGGCCGTTGGATGGACATCGTACCATCACTTGAGCTAGAATCGTTCATATTGACTAAAGTTGACAAAGGCCTCCGTCCCAGTCAACTTAGTAAGCCCACAAGTCAGCCTCCCACCAAGGTGGGTCCCAGCTAGCAGGGGGAGTATTCATTTGTTTTGTGCATAATAAGGAGGCACTTTCGGTGGGTTCGAGCTGACAGTGGGGGGAACGTTTTTTTTCGTGAAATACGGTGGCCCGTCCGGTGGGTCCTAGCAGTCGGGGGGGGAAACGTTTTTTTCATGAAATACTAGTGGCCCGTCCGGTGGGTCCCTGCTGTCAGGTGGAGGAATAATTATTTTCCGCGTAATAAGGAGGCACTTCCCCGCGGCTACCGTGGACCAAGCTGTCAGCCTCTCCACGTACAGTACTCTTCCGATGGAAGTCGGTCATTGACCACATTGACCACACCGCGCTAAGAGAACCACGGCGGTGGACGACGGCGAGGCCTAGGAAGGGGACGACGCGGAGCCGGGGAAGATGCAACAGTGGGTGCCCACGCGGAGAGGAGTACGAGGGTTCACTAGTTCGGCTGCGCTGCCGTCGCCACAGAATAACAGGGTGTGTGGGTGAGTGAAGTTGGAGGGATGGCCTGGCTAGTGGTGGGAGTAGTATGGGGGCGGTGAGGACTCCGCGGCAGCACAGTCGGCCATGGGAGGCAGGAGTAGGCGGCATGACCGGCGCTGCTTTGGGCGGCTGGAGCAAGAAGACCAGAGATTGAAGAAGCACTACGGCAGTTGGATGGACATTGTATGGTCACCTGAGCTAGAATTGTGCATATTGACTAAGTTGACAAAGCCCTCCGTTCCCGTCAACTTAGTAGGCCCACTATACTGGGTCCCAGCTAGCAGGGGGAGTATTCATTTTTTTGTGCGTAATAAGGAGGCACTTCCTTGCGTGCGAAGATATAGCTGGTGGGTTCGAGCTGTCAGTGGCGGCAATTTTTTTTCGCAAAATACAGAGGCCCTTTCGGTGGGTCCCAGATGTCAGGTGGAGGAATCATTATTTTGCGCGTAATAAGGAGGCATTTCCTTGTGTGCGGCCATGGACCCAGCTGTCAGCCTCTCCACGTACAGTCCACTTCGGATGCATGTCGGTCATTGACCACGTTGACCACGCCATGCTGAGAGCACCAGGGTGGTGAACGACGGCGAGGCCTAGGAAGGGAACGACACGGAGCCAGGGAAGACTCAACAGTTGTTTCCCATGCGGAGGGGAGTACGACTGTATGAGGGTTTACTGGTTCGTCTGCCGTCGCCGGAGAATAACAGCAGGTGTGGGTGAGTAGAGGGATGGCTAGGCCAACGATGGGAGTACGGTGGGGCGGTGAGGCCTGCGCGGCAGCACAGCCGGCCGCGGGAAGGAGGGAGCAGGCAGTCCCGCCAGCGCTTGTTTGAGCAGCTAGAGCAGGAAGAGCAGAGATTGAAGAAGCACGACGGCCGTTGGATGGACATTCAACAGTCACTGCTTGTGTGTCAACCTTTTTTTAGGAAAGCCTCAAATATGTGGGAAAGAACATACATGCCATCTGCCATTATTTCTAATAATTTACAGTCCATTTGCTAATTCTTACGGGTTGTTTTGGAGCCCATATTCTTTTTGTTAGCATTATAACCCATATTGTGGCCACGGTTAAAAAATTATACGAAAATTTGCATTTGCATATGTCGGTGCGGTCTGAACTGTTTTTAATCCCGAAATTTCGAGTCACATTCAGACTGATTTTAAAAATAAATGTATATCAATATAAAATCCAATAAATTGTCCAGGCATAAAAATCAATGCAATTTAAAATCTCGAAAAAAAAATTGAAACTAATTGCCAGTTTGATGTGTTTTAAAAATGTACAGCCCATTTCTCATTACTGATAGGCCATTTTCTTGGCGAGCCGAATGAAGCTCTCCTCGTCTTGAAAGATTTGCAGCCCAATGATGTCTACCACACAACCTTCTTCTTGTAGACGTTGTTGGGCCTGCAAGTGCACAGGTTTGTAGGACAGTAGCAAATTTCCCTTAAGTGGATGACCTAAGGTTTATCAATCCGTAGGAGGCGTAGGATGAAGATGGTCTCTCTCAAATAACCCTGCAACCAAATAATAAAGAGTCTCTTGTGTCCCCAACACACCCAATACAATTGTAAATTGTATAGATGCACTAGTTCGGCGAAGAGATAGTGATACAAGTGCAATATGGATGGTAGATATAGGTATTTGTAATCTAAAAATATAAAAAAGCAAGGTAACTAACGATAAAAGTGAGCGTAAACGGTATTGCAATGATAGGAAACAAGGCATAGGGTTCATACTTTCACTAGTGCAAGTTCTCTCAACAATAATAACATAGATAGATCATATAACAATCCCTCAACATGCAACAAAGAGTCACTCAAAAGCCACTAATAGCGGAGAACAAACAAAGAGATTATGGTAGGGTACGAAACCACCTCAAAGTTATTCTTTCGGATCGATCTATAAAAGAGTTCGTACTAGAATAACACCTTAAGACACAAATAAAAAAAACCACTAATGTCACCTAGATACTCCATTGTCACCTCAAGTATCCGTGGGCATGATTATACGATATGTGTCACACAATCTCAGATTCATCCAACCAACACAAAGTACTTCAAAGAGTGCCCCAATGTTTCTACCGGAGAGTCAAGAAAATGTGTGCCAACCCCTATGCATAGGTTCATGGGCGGAACCCGCAATTTGGTCACCAAAACATACATCAAGTGGCACATGATATCCCATTGTCACCACAAATAAACAGGGCAAGACATACATCAAGTGTTCTCAAATAAAGATTCAATCCGATAAGATAACTTCAAGAGGGAAACTCAATTCATCACAAGAGAGTAGAGGGGGGAGAAACATCATAAGATCCAACTATAATAGCAAAGCTCGCGATACATAAAGATCGTGCCATCGAGAGAACATGAGAGAGAGAGATCAAACACATAGCTACTGGTACATACCCTCAGCCCCGAGGGTGAACTACTCCCTCCTTGTCATGGAGAGCGCGGGGATGATGAAGATGGCCACCGGTGATGAGTTCCCCCTCCGGCAGGGTGCCGGAACGGGCTCCCGAGAGGTTTTTGGTGGCTACAGAGGTTTGCGGCGGCGGAACTCCCGATCTATCTTGATACTCGATGTTTTTAAGGTACGTAGGCTTATATAGGCG
The DNA here is from genome assembly GCF_018294505.1 of Triticum aestivum. Taxonomy (NCBI): domain Eukaryota; kingdom Viridiplantae; phylum Streptophyta; class Magnoliopsida; order Poales; family Poaceae; genus Triticum; species Triticum aestivum. The sequence continues at coordinate 78,665,277 of NC_057801.1, read as the reverse complement.
AAAGAAGTCGGTCGGGGGGTGCTCGAGGGGCCCACGAGATAGGGGGAGCGCCTAGTAGGGGGGCGCCCCCTATCTCCTGGCCTCCTCGGGGATCTTCTGACGTGAACTCCAAGTCTCCAGGATCATATTCTTCCAAAAAATCACGCTGCCGAAGGATTCATTCCATTTGGACTTCGTTTGATATTCCTTTTCTTCGAAATACTGAAACAGGCAATAAAACAGCAATATGGGCTAGGCCTCCGGTTAATAGGTTAGTCCCAAAAGTAATATAAAAGTGTATAATAAAGCCCATAATCCTTCAAAACAGATAATAAAATAGCATGAATGCTTCATAAATTATAGATACGTTGGAGACGTATCACCCAATAGGCCTGACAAAGCGACTTACTTGACAAATCACAAAAAACTGGGCTGGCCATTTTCAGAAAGAAAAAAAACTACTGGGCTGGTCTGTGGTAAACATAAAAGAAAAGGTTGTCTAGACAGGCCAGAGTGTCCCGCACAGCCCAGTTGACACCCTGCTTCCGTCTAAAAACAAATTAGATAAATGCCACTCCAATTATGGCGATTCATAAAAATGCCACTGCAATTTCCAAACTTTGAAAAATGCCACTACAATTTTTGCAATCTTTGAAAAATGCCACTGCAATTTGCAAACTTTGAAAAACGCCACTCCAGACTTCAAAAAATGCCACTAGAAATGGCATGAAATGGCATTTTCAAAGTTTGGAAATTGCAGTGGCATTTCTCGAAAACACCAGATTTGAAGTGGCATTTATCAAATTAACCCAAAGCAAAAATAACCGGGCGAGCTGTTGGGTCCCTAGTGTCAGCCGCTCGTTGTGGAATTCTCTCGTTTATTGACTACGTTCACAATGGCATGGGCCCAGATGTCAGAAATCCATTAGGAGGAGCCATTTTTTATTGGCTTGAAATAAGGATGCACTTGCTTGCGTACTGCCATGACCTTGGCGGGTCCCTGTTGTCATCCTCTCCACATACAATCATCTCCTGATTGTGTACGCATCCACTTGGCAGGACCACAAGTCAGCCTCTAAACCCGTGGAGGACAAATACAACCCATTTAAAAAAATAACAGCCCATTCCATACGTTCAAACGGAAAGTTCAACATTCAGAGCGGAGTAACATGTCTGATCCACATATAGACTACTGAACTTCCACGTTGACAACCATCATAGTCAAGTTAACTATCTACTCCCACTAATACTCTAGTAGCGTACAGGTACTAACTTATAGCTAACTAGACGATGTCGGCCGCCATCTGCGCTACACGCTAAACGCCGGCATCGGCGTTCTCCGCCTCGCCTCAGACTTGCCAGAGGTGCGATAGGGTGCGTTGCTTGCGCGCGTTGGCCCTTTCCATGCCGGCATGGTCCACCGAAGCTTCGGCTTCTAAGCGAGAAACCCACTTGACGAGCTGGTAGTAAAAATCAGCGTCACGAACGCGTGCGTGCCCGACAGCCTCCAGGGCTATTTACCAGGCGCCGGCCTCCACGTAGTCGGCCCAGTTGCGGGTGCTCTGCTCGCGACTCAGAGCGTCAGTGCGCTGCTGCTCCATGTCCCGCTAGCGGCGCAAATCGGCATACGCTGCTCTTCCGCTAGGCGGTCGCGCTCCAACAACTCTTGCTCCTCCGCCAGGCGGTCGCGCTCCAACAAGTCCTCGATCTCCGCATTGCCATCTAAAGACAGATAGAATGCCTCCTCCCTCCGTCTGCCTTCTGGTGAAAAACCGAACACTAGTTCCGGTAGTGACCGCCTCTGGCCTCGCCTACCGCGGACGGGCGGGGGCATGGTGGACGTGGCGAGGGAAAGGATAAGTGGCGAGCGACGTCAGGCCGGTGGGGGCTTATGAGGATATGGCGAGTTGGGTCACGGTGCCACCGGAGAAGGCCTGGAAACAGTACTTATAGGCAGAAGGTAGCGCGACGGTCATCAGAATTCAATGCATAAGCAGGCATGGCTTAGCGTGCCAGCTTGCCGTGGAAAACTAGAGAAACTGAAATTATGATTGTGCCATCCCGTCCTGTCTGGGTCGAACGCCGGCATGACGGTCAATAATGATTCCGTGGATTTAAAAAGCCCGCAACAATTAAAGCGCATCTTTTTTCGCATCAGTTAGCTGCCTTAATTACGGCCGGCTGCATGCAGGCACTCAGAATCGCTCGCAGCTAGGACGCGGAGCAGCATGCAACGAGTCGCAGCCGAGGGCACGCATGCAGCCACTTAAATCGCTGGAATTAATTAGGCTTAAACTTCTGCATGCCATTAATTATTGCCATGCCTTGGTCTTGCTGCTTTGCTCACGGGACTGATAAACCCGGACGGAGGGAGTACCTTGGTTGGTGAGAGGTTTGAATTAAGCCATGCAAACCGAAAAGGAGGTACTAGTACGTGCGTGATCCGCTATTTATTCGTGTAGGATCGAGTAGGTTGTTTCTTGAATTGAGCCCTGCAAACTGGAAAGGAGGTAGTACGTGTGTGATCCGCTATTTATCCGTGTAGGATCGAGTAGGTAGGATAGTGTAGCTTGTTAGTTTCTTCAGAGGTAGGCATTTTTATTCAAAAAACTGCCACTCCGGATCTTGCGTCGCAAATAAAACTGCCAGGAGCGCATTAGTAGGCTAGCTAGTGATCGATCAGTAACTTGTAAACACTGAGCGAATAGAAATAAGTAACTATTAATGCATCTCAATTATTCATAGATCATATACAAATATGTAGCTCCAAAAGCAAAGATCAGCCACTTTGGATCTTGCGTCGCAACTAAAACCAACTAGTACGATTCCCATACATAAGATCAACATGTTAATGCATCTCAATGATTCACAGATCATATACAAATATGTAGCTCCAAAAGCAAAGATCTAGAAAAAACATATGTTCTTCCTACTAACATGGATGCTTCTCTTGGCCAACATTCAGTATAGAGCGAAAGACAAATTTGTTTGTGAAGTCTACAATTCCTCTTGCAAACGTAAGTGGTTTCACCAACAGTTGGAACCATGAGAATGAACCACACATGATGGAGGAACATCCACTGCAATATGATTTGGTCTTCTCTCGATCACACGGCGAGACTATTTCAGAATACAAACTTTAACTTAGGCAAAATGATGCCCATTGTATAATCAGACCAAAGCAATGAAGCACCTAGTGTTGGCCAATAAATAGTACAATACTACTTTTCTGCAGTCCATGAAGTGACTATCCAATATTTCTATGTCTATTTTCAAATGGCACTGCATGCAGTGACTATACTATTTTCTTGTGCAGTTCAACCAAAATTGTGGTCACTTTGTTTGTTTGCCAAATAGCAACGGTCAGACATCTCTGTATGCACAAATATCAAGCAGCTAGTAAACATATACCCCACCTTGTATTTCGGTTTAAACATGTCTCTTCCGCTTAGCATCTGTCATTTTTGCACTGGACAATTTGATACAGTCATGTTTTGCCCTGGACAATTTCATACTGAATTGATTTGCTGGTTCAGAGCAGAAATATATCGCCTATTCTTCATCAGACCAAGGATATCCATGTTCGGAGTGATGGAAGAGGTGAAATCGATACAACCAAAATTGAGCATCCAATCATTGAATCCTGTCCTGCACCTCGAATGTAGGTCCACCCTGCCAACAAATTCACATGCAAACCACTAGTATTACTATCTAATGACAGTACAAAAAGAGTAGCAAGATAGTAGCAAACCATGTACCTTCGTAATGAACAGCTCATAGTGCAACCAATTGGATATAAAGGTTTGGAAGAAAACATACTCCTAATGTTGAACCAGTTGGACTTTTTGTGCAGTTCCAATAAAATCGAGCATCCCTGTTTGCATAGATATTGAAAGTGTGATTACTGTAAAAATGACACTAGTTGAAGCATAGACTCACAAATATAAGCATTCCAATTTCTTAATGGGAAAAGGTAGCAAGACTGTTTCTAACCATCTGTTTGAAGGAATAAATAAGGCAACATCGGCGGATGTCAGAAAGGCATATATAGTTCTTTATGAAAGAATGATCGACTCTCGACCTTTCCTCTTCTTTTAAGCATATTTTGTGCAGTTCAACTAAAATAAAATGCCATCACCGCCTTGACAATTCAGTGACACTGTACAAAAGGAAATGACTTAACATTACATCATGATGTCAGGTATGTAGTCGACAGGCATTAGAGACAAACATACAGACGTTTTCGCTGTTCAATTTAAAGCACCCGAACGTCTAGTATTTAGAAAAACAGGTAGTAGTTTTCTTAAGCACATATCTGGGAAAGCTTGCCACACTTTATTTATGTCCATACGCTAATGCAACACCATTCGAATACTACAAATATACACTAATCCAGTGGCCAGTGCAACAGTAGAGTAGTTAGTTTATTACAGGGTACAGTATAATGGTTTTACTGAACAGATTTCAATAAACTCTAGCACTGGAAGATTTCTATAAGAATTAACAATACAAAATGTAAAGGTAGCAAGTTTCAACATTGGTATACTAGCTGTGCATGAGCATTAAACCAAATACAAAAGTCAGAAGGTAACTAGCATTATTAACTAATGACAGTATAAAAAAATTGCAAACCATGTACCTCCAAGGTAAATATCATTTCGAACTCGTGGGGACCTTAAAAATTGCTATCCCAATCTTGATAATCGATCAAACATAAAAACTTGATCTAACGAATCAAGAGAACAGCCGGAGGAGGAGGTGCCCACTCTTGACCTTTCCTCTTGTCTTCATAATTTTTTGTGCAGTTTAACCAAAATAAAGTGACATCAGCGCCTTGGCATTTTGGTGACACTGTACAAAAAATTAACTTATCTCATGAAAGTGAGGTATGTAATCTATAAGCATTAACAGTGCAAAAATCTGAAGGTAGTAACAAGTTTCATCGTTGGTATACTGGCTGTGCAACAACATTAGAATGCCTTAGCTGAAAAATCTTTAATACATCCACAATCAACAGCTAACCTGAAATAATCCAGTGACATTAAATGGCATTGCTTAAATTTATCGGTGGCATTAGACTGAGTGCGGCATTAGTTAAATGTGGCATCACTTTAGCAGTAGCATTGCTTGACTTGACTGTTGGCATTATACTAACAGCAAAAAAGTGGCAATAAGAGCATGGGAGGCCCATTCGGACAGTGGGCGCACCAGTACGATGTACCTCCATGGACGCAGAGTGGTGAGGGAGGTATGGTTGCCCAGAGCAACAAATATCCAGGCAACATATGTGGATTATGTCCCATTTTTGTTCTCTTTAGCCACCTTTTTCTATGTGAGGACAACAAACCAATTGACCTGGTCATTCTCTATTGCGTTGTCATGCCTTTATACCCTTCTTCAACCAAGAGACGCGAGACTTGTTCCTTAGCTACTGATTTCCCCTTTTCAACCTAGATGCGGGTTTGATGCCTAATCTCTTGGATAGTACAGTCCCCTTCCTTTCCTTATTCAACCCAGACATGGATTAGTCTGCATGACGTAGGGTTTCCTTTAATAGTGCAAATTAAGGTTTTCGTCTGCGTGGCCAGCAGAGCAAAGGATAGCAAATTGGGAAGATGGTGGAGTGGAAAAAGATCAACATGCAACGACGTGGCAGGTTGGGCAATAGAACAAGGGTATGGTTCGAAAAGAGGTAGCATACCTGAGGGTCGGAGGGAAGTGGCTTCGCTCGTGGTCGTCGTCCTCCGCACACACTACGACAACGAGTTTGGGGACGGAGGCCATCCTGCGGAGGCGCTAGGTCTGAGAGGACGACCTTGTCGTCAGTGCGTGACCTTGCTCGCCGATGACGAGTGCGTCAACGTTGCACGTCCTTTTCTTCCCCGGCGGATCTGTGACCACCGGTGAGGAGGGAGAGAGAGATGCCGTCTTTTTTAGATCTGGAGAGAGGGTGATAGTGTGAGAAGCAAGTGGACAGCCCTTAGCAAGAAAGCGCTGAAGCTCCAGCCTATATATCTTTTTTATACTACTAGTACTAGAGGTGGAGTAGTGGTAGAGTAGTTTATATTTTCTCTGCATACAATACCAGTTAGTCGTGCTTCAAAACTGAACGGCACACCATTAAAAAATAAAGGTCGATAACTAATGCGGCACCTCGGGCCAACGCGGCCAGATCGCATTTTGCACGAGAAATTACACACCATGTTTCGTTGACATGTGGTCCCGTTCCAACATATCAGTGAGATGACGGCGAGTCCTTTTCTACTAGTATTTCTGAATGGATGTGTAGGCCGGGGTGCCTCTTCGTGTACCGTGGCAAACTGGAAACTGTCCATCGACTCTTTGCCTTTCCCTCTTGATTTGGAACTGCTGTCGCACGCTCTTCCTCCCTCCTCCATTTGCCTTCACCCTTCCTTCTGCCATTGTTCGATCATCTTCTCCATGGAGGGAACAAGCCGGAAACGACCCCGTTATTCTTGCCCCGATCTAAAAGATGACGTGGTGGAGGAACTCATTGATCGGTGCGACGTCATCACCTCCGCTAGCATGGAAGGTTCATTGAAGACCATTCTCGACTCAACTAATAACATCATTACAAGGAACCCAAGGGTCAAGGAGCGGTTTGATCTCCCCTATCTTCTTCGCCGTGACCCTGATGACTGGCGCGGGGATGACGGAGGCCTCGCCTTGTGCAAGTTGATGCCGCTTGATAATTATACGTGTGATGTTAAGATGCCATCGCTTGAGGGTAAGGCTTGGGCAGGCGCAAATGGAGATTGGGTTGTTTATATTGGGTCCAACTGCGAGTGGGAACTTTTGAATGTGTACACTCTTCACTGGGTTCCACTTCCAAAAATCTCAGCAGACTGCCCAGAGGTTGAGCACACCGGTATTCTACGCACGTTCAAATACGATCATGGTGGTTTGACTAGATGGATATTGCTCAAAAATCAGTTTCTGTACATGTATGAGTACTGTGATGCAATTCAATATGAGGGTCTTGTGTTTGCTTCCGCCACTCATGGCACTATTTTTGCATGGGATCCTCGTAGTTTCGGTACGTTTGTCTTCCACCGTGATTATAATTGTTTCATCCACATGCATGTGGGTTAGCAAGTTTCCCTTTACTAATTAACCTTCTTCTTGTGTTCCCAAGGTCCTATGAACATTCCGCCACCTATACTTGAAAATTTTTATAACCAAGGGGGAGATGACGATGGTGATGATCACAAGCATGAGGACAAGCAGCGCCCATATACTCAGTGGCGCCTGGCAACTAATTCCGATGGATCACCTCTTCTTGTCTGTATACAGCCCACTACTGATGTTACTAATAAGGAAGCAGGTGTTGTCTCCCATGGTCGCACTCTCCGGACCTATTCCAACACCTGTTGCATGGTATTCGGGATGGATACTAGTGTGCTAGCGCCAACACCTTCTCCCTGGTACAGAATTGATAGTCTTGGAGAAAACTCACTCTTCCTTGGACAAAACTATCCAATGATGGTGAAAGGCGATCCAACTGCTGTTGACACAATGTTACTACCATTTATGAGAAGCAACTGTATCTATACCTCGGACATTTCAGTGGTTCCCTACCCTGGTACTGATATAGTAGGCCACTTCAGCCTGGATGGTCAGTCCTGCGTTGGTCTCGAGATCAACAATGGATGGCCCTTCCCAGAGAATCACTTGTGGTTCAAAGCAAGATTTTCCAACGCCGAGGATTGGTTGAGTTGAAGTTCATTTCATTGCTTGTTATTTGTTGTGTGATGAAAACTTTAGTATTTATAATGTATCCTCGTTGTCGATGTGGGTTGATGACCTATTGTATGTAATAAAATGATATGCATGTGATAGACTTACTAAATTTATGAATGGCTTTCGAGTCGCTTCTCTGAGTGAGTGGTGCGACGAGGCAAAAAAATATTTTTCGAATACATAATTGTACGTGCATTGCAACATGTTATCGGATGAGGCCAATCAATAATAGTAGTACACTATTTGTACTAGCTTCACATGCTTCGCGCGTCGGGCGGGTGTTTTTACTGTAGCCATATGTTAATGTGTTCGATGTACGTAACCAGCACCTCGAATCCTCGAATTACTACTAGCATTATATAAGTAGTAGGAGTAATAGGGTGGCATGGGCCAGAACAAGCATTCACGTCCAGGAGTACGGCACACGCCACCAGCACGACATCCATCTGACACCATATTTCTTGGAGTCTGTGCTAGAGAAATCTCTTCAACCTCGTCGTTTCTGTAACTCAGCCATCGCGTGGCGGGCGAGGTGGGGGTTTGCCGATAGTCGGTGTCGGTGTCAAAACCAGCGGATCTCAGGTAGGGGGTCCCGAACTGTGCGTCTAGGCGGATGGTAACAGGAGACAAGGGACACGATGTTTTTACCCAGGTTCAGGCCCTCTCGATGGAGGTAAACCCTACTCCTGCTTGATTGATATTGATGATATGGGTAGTACAAGAGTGGATCTACCACGAGATCAAGGAGGCTAAACCCTAGAAGCTAGCCTATGGTATGATTGTTGTAATGGTTGTTCGTCCTACGGACTAAAACCCTCCGATTTATATAGACACCGGAGAGGGCTAGGGTTACACAGAGTCGGTTACAATGGTAGGAGATCTACATATCCGTATTGCCAAGCTTGCCTTCCACGCCAAGGAAAGTCCCATCCGGACACGGGACGAAGTCTTCAATCTTGTATCTTCATAGTCTTGGAGTCCGGCCGACGATGATAGTCCGGCTATCCGGACACCCCCTAGTACAGGACTCCCTCAGTAGCCCCTGAACCAGGCTTCAATGACGATGAGTCCGGCGTGCATATTGTTCGGCATTGCAAGGCGGGTTCCTCCTCCGAATAATTCATAGAAGATTGTGAACACCAGGATAGTGTCCGGCTCTGCAAAATAAATTCCACATACCACCGTAGAGAGAATAATATGCACACAAGTTCAATCTGCTGACGTATTTTGTGGCATGACGTCACACCACTACCAAGCCTTTACTTGAATCGTTTTTATTATACCACCTCAGCGCGTTTAGCGAAGCGGTTTCCTTGGCACGTCTTGTCGAAGCAGAGATCGTGTTCCCCTTATTCCAGGATTCCCATCAATACGGACGTGGGTAACCCAACCGCGCCATTGATTGTGGCGCTTGGGAGATAAGCGAGTTTTACCAGGCTGGTGGGACGCATAGTCTTCGTCCGCCCATATATAAGGGGATAAGGATCCGCCTTTTTTACCTACGCCTTCTTCCTCCTTTGCTTATCCATCTCCGCGCACTCGAGCTCCAGCGCCCAAGTCCGCACATCTCGCCTCAACCTTCTCCAACCATGTCCGGAGCGGGAGGCAAGTGGATGGCCTCCTCCGTTACGGAGGGGCACATCGAAAAGCTGCGCGGCGCCGGATACCTGTCCAGCGACATCGCGCACCGGCTGCCCGACGAGGGGCAGCTCATCCCCACCCCAGGCCCCATGAGAGGGTCGTATTTCTTCCCCACTTCCTCCGCGGACTGGGCTTCCCACTTCACCCCTTCGTCCGGGGGCTCATGTACTACTACGGCCTGGACTTCCACGATCTGGCGCCAAACTTCATCCTCAACATATCGGCGTTTATCGTCGTGTGCGAGGCCTTCCTCTGCATACAGCCCCACTTCGGCTTGTGGCTAAAGACCTTCAATGTCAAGTCGAAGGTGGTGAAGGGCGTCCAAGCGGAGTGCGGAGGCGCCATAGTGGGCAAAGTGCCCAACGTTATCTGGCTCGAGGGTGCCTTCGTGGAGTGCGTCAAAGGGTGGCAATCGGGGTGGTTCTATATCACCGAGCCGCGTGACCCTAAATGGGCGGCGGCCCCCGAGTTCAGATCTGGTACCCCTATGCAGCTCACCTCCTGGAAAGAGAAGGCTTGCTATGGAGTAGTTCGGAGGAGCTGACCGGACTCCAGTCCTGTCTCCAGACCCTGGTGAACAAGAAGCTCAAGCTTGTCAACGTGATCCAGGTCATGCTCGTCCGCTGGATTCTCCCCTGCCAGCAATGGGCTTTCAATTTGTGGGAGTTTGATCCGGCACAGCACCGGACCCCGAGCGGGCTCTTCGACACGACGTACGAAGCTGCCTAGAGGGTGCTGTTCAAGGGCGGAGAAGCCCCCGCATCCGCAACTGAAGATCGCGGATTCAGCACGAAGCGCCCGGCCGACGAGGTAAGCTTTGTTATCCTTTATGGGACACTCATTTCTTTCATAGTTTGACTCTACGTGGGATCTAAAACTCCCAATGCCTTTAACAGGACTGGCAGAAGACGTCCGGACAGGTTAACTGTCCGGCTCCCCTTCCCAAAGACCCAGCGGACACCCGTTTAACGGGGCTGCTGGTTCTGGCCCTTTACGTGGTGCCGGAGAAGAAGGCCAAGAAGAAGGCCACGGGAACCCGAAGGAGTTCTCGGCGCCAGGTGGTATCGGACTCGTCGTCCGATGGCTCCGAGGCGGACTCCTCCCCCGAAGACGAGGAGGAGAAAGAGGACTCTCCCCAAGAGGGGGGAGAGAGGAAGAGGAAGGCTTCCCCAACGAGGGAGGCCGAAGGGTCCAAGAAGGGAAGGACCCTTCCTCCGGACTGCTCCGCCAATGCCGACGATGGCGACGAGGGGTGGCCCTCAAGGGCCAAGCCCCTGGCGATATCGTAAGTATCCGGATTCCTGAATGATTTTGTCACATCCCTAGTTCTGACAATGCCTAGGGCATGCATTAGAGTGTTGCATCATGTTTAAATTCTTTTGAAACTTGAAATAGGGATGCTTAAACCCTAGCATCAAAGGAATTCACTAGGTTCAACTAAAATATTTTCAGTGAATCCAAATGGCTTACAAAAATGTCCATCATCTCTGGAAAATGCTAGAAACATTAACCACAGGTGTTGCACATTTTTCCATGTCATATTTGGGCTCTGAATTAAATCATATGGTATTTTCATTTGGGCATTTAAATACTATAAAATATTTTAAATGCTCAAATAATCATAAACTAAAATGTTTGCTGTTGGTTATATTTCAAACAGTGGCATTGATCAGTTTCATGATTTTTGGGTTTGGTCTAGTATTTTTAATAAAGTCACAAAGTTGCAGAAAAATAGAAAACAGGAAGGAAATTTTACCTGGCGCCTACCAACCGGCCCACCTGCCGGCCCAGCCCAGCTGCCGCGCCAGCGAGCTGCTTGGCTCGGCCAGGCAGGCAGGCAAGGTGCTCGGTGGCGAGCACCGCATGGGTGCCACGCACCTGGTCGCCGCCTCGCCGCTCCCCTCGTCCAGCCGCGACGTGGATCGCTTCCCCTCTCTCCCCCGAACCCCTCAGACACCTCCTCTCCTCTCCAGCTCCTCCCCCTCGCGCTCGCCAGCCATGGCCGACGCCACCGCCGCCGCTCCATCACCGTAGCCGCGCTCCCGGCCGTCCGTGCTTCGTCTCGTCGTGTCCAGGAGCTCCGCCGCCATCCTCTTTGTCGAGCTAGCCGAGCCCCGAGCGCTCGCGTGCCCTGAAGCCACCGCATGACTTCGCCCGAGTCCCCGTCGTCGGAGATCCCTTTCAACGCCGTCGCCGCCTCAATTCAACCCCGACCCCGCCGGTTGCCTCTACGAGTGCTCTGTGAGCCTAGCTACCTCCTCTCCCCTTCCTCTCTCGCCCCCGAGCTGTGTAGCAACCACACGAAGATCACCCGCACGCACCGCCGCGGATCTCATTGCCGACGTGCTCCCGGCCATCCTCCGGCCACCTCTCGGTGTCCATCGCACTCACCACGATGCGTAGGGTCTAACCATGCACTCCCCGCACCTCACCGCACACCCTAGCTTCGAGTTCGCATCCACCCGAACTCCGGCGGCCGCCTAGGTCGTCGCCGGCGCCAACTCCGGCAACCCCGACCTCAACTAACTCCACCAAGAGCTGCGGTTTGTCCCCAGCTCCACCTAGATACCTTCCGCGACCCATTTGGTGGCCGGAACGGCCAAAATCACTTCCGCCGCCGCGTCGGGCTCGCCGGCGGCTAAACACCGGCGCAGCTGACTTTGACTTTGACCGCGGGTGGGCCCTGGTTGACTCTGTTGAGTCAATGACAGGTGGGGCCCAGCCCTGTTAACTAAACTGGTTTAGTTTTAATTAATTTTTAGCTAACTAATTACACTGACACCCTGGACCCACAGTCAGGTTTGACCTGGACGTCTCTGTTGACTTGCTGAGGTCAGCATGACATCATGCTGACGCAGTAATCCTTTTCTGGAATTAAAATAAATCCAGAATGATTTATAAATTCCAGAATTTAGTTCAAACTTCTAAAATTCATATAAAATCAACCGTAGCTCCAAATCAAATAAATTATATATGAAAAATGATCAGAAAAATCCAATATATCCATCTGTACCATTGTCATGCATGTTAGAACAACTTTTGTTCACTGTTTAGGCCAAATCATATAAATGGCATTTAAAGCTTCACATATGAAGTTTGAATTTGAACCTAGGGTTCAAACCAACTTCATTTAATCTGGTTGCTAGTTGCATTAGCTCAAACCACAGCATATTGCCATGTCACACTCATGCATCATATTGTTGCATTGCATTGATTGTGTTCTTTCTCTGTTGCCGGTATTGTCCCCTCTCAGTAGACGATGTTCGACGATGTGATTGATGACACCGATGAAGAACTATATTATCTTCAGAAGTGCCAGGCAAGCAAAACCCCCTTGTTCATTCCGATACAATCACACTCTCTCGCTCCTGCTCTCTTTTACTGCATTAAGACAACAACGATTCAACTGTTAGCTGCTGTGGTAGCTGAACCCCTTTATCCTTTGCATGACCTGTCATTCCACAGTAAATAGATGAAACCCACTAGCATGAGTAGGAGTTGTTTGAGCCCTGTTGTGTCTACTCATTCATGCTTGTTTGTCATGCTTGCTACTGCTTAGAGTTGAGTCAGGTCTGATTCATCGGGGGTGAATCAAAGGTGTGTGAACATGTCCTACTGTGTGTGAGCTAAGTGTGTGAACACGATTTGGTAAAGGTAGCGGTGAGAGGCCATGTAGGAGTACATGGTGGGTTGTCTCATTGCAGCCGTCCTCAGGAACTGAGTTCTGTGTTTGTGATCCATGATTCAGCTACTACCACGCATTGGGCCCGAAACCAATGGACCCTCTCGGCTTCTTAATCACCCTTGTCCTCTGTCCAGGAGTTGCAAGTAGTTTCTGGTGTTTGTAGTATGCTGGAGGCCGTGCGCAGCGCTGACCGTAGGGGTGGGCTGTGATGCGGTAGGCACGTGGCCGGGTAACCGGGCGCCCGTTTGGTGTCACGGAACCCTGCTCACATCATTTGGGGCTGTGAGCGAAACTTCGGCCGGATCTCCTCATGGATGGAACCCGAATAGGCGATAAACCTGGACTAGGGACTTGAGTGTTTAGGTAGGTCGTGGCCGACACCCACGTTGGGCTTCCGCTTGAAGGTTGCCGAGTACATGTCGTGTAAACGGCGGTAAGTGGTGAGAGCGTGTGTGAAGAAGTACACCCCTGCAGGGTTAACATCATCTATTCGAATAGCCGTGTCCGCGGAAAAGGACTTCTGGGTTGCCTGTACAGTTCATAGACAAGTGAAAGTGGATACTCTAAAATGCGCAAGATAAGCGTGAGTGCTATGGATGGCGTTCTCGTAGGGAGACGGGAGCGGATCCATAGTGGTGTATTGATATGGTGAATATGTGGACTCGTGTGCGCCACCTCAAAAGAGTTCCTTGCAGTCGTAGTTCAGGATAGCCACCGAGTCAAAGCTGGCTTGCTGCAGTTAAACTCCACCATCCCCTTTATTGATAATGATGCATATGTAGTTAGTTCTGATGTAAGTCTTGCTGGGTACATTTGTACTCACGTTTGCCTATTTTATGTTTTTGCAGAGAGACCTCGGTCTCGCTAGTAGTTCCGCGTGGACTTCGACGTTTAGCTTGTTACCTCAGCTACGATCTTGTGCCCTCGGCAGGATCTGGTAGATAGTCAGGCTTCTAAGCCTTTTTCATTTGTAGATGTCTGTACTCAGACATGTTAAGCTTCCGCTTGTGCTTTGACTTGTATGCTCTGAATGTTGGGTCATGAGACCCATGTTTGTAATATCTCGCTCCTCGGAGCCTAATGAATAAATACTTGAGTCGTAGAGTCATGTTGTGATGCCATGTTGTATTTGCACATATCGAGCATATTGTGTGTATGTTATTGAAATGCTTGGTATGTGTGGGATCTGACTATCTAGTTGTTTATCCTTAGTAGCCTCTCTTACCGGGAAATGTCTCCTAGTGTTTCCACTGAGCCATGGTAGCTTGCTACTGCTCCGGAACACTTAGGCTGGCCGGCATGTGTCCTTCTTCGTTCCTGTGTCTGTCCCTTCGGGGAAATGTCACGCGATGAATACCGGAGTCCTGTTAGCCCGCTACAGCCCGGTTCACCGGAGTCCTGCTAGCCCAGTGCTACAGCCTGGATTCACTCGCTGATGACCGACACGTTCGATGCTGGGTCATGGATGCCTGTCCCTGTAAGTTTGTGCCACTTTGGGTTTACGACTAGCCATGTCAGCCCGGGCTCCTTATCATATGGATGCTAGCGACACTATCATATACGTGTGCCAAAAGGCGCAAACGGTCCCGGGCAAAGGTAAGGCGACACCCGTGGGAATACCGTGCGTGAGGCCGCAAAGTGATATGAGGTGTTACATGCTAGATCGATGTGGCATTGAGTCGGGGTCCTGACAGCTTTGGTATCAGAGCCTGACTGCCTGTAGGATTACCAAGCCAAACTGGTCGAAGTTGTGTCTAGAAATGCTTTAGTTATATGTAAGGGAATTGATTGTGGGATGGAACGTAAGGCTCTTTTTACTCCTTATACCTCATGGCCTTCTGATCTGAGTCAACCTCTTCTTTTCTACGGGGATTAAGAACTAGGCCTTCTCATCTATCTATCAGGATGACGTGTTACTAATCCATAGACTTATAGAATTGTTAGTTTCAAATCTCAGTTCAGTTTTACTACTTCCGTATGTTCATAACTGTTGATCTCGAAACCTTGATATTGTGCTTCGGAGTGGCTATGCCACCATTTTTGTAGCATGTCTCCAATCTTTTGAGCATTTACAGCCGTTATGCTGTCCGAGTCATCCCAGGTTTCTAAACAATCTGATGCACTTGCAAATCCTTTCCCTCTGGTCTTGATGTTCCTTTGGGCCAGGTTAATCACACTAATTGCAGAGTTGAGGTATTCTATTGCCTCGACATATATGTTGGAATTATTATTACGACCCTAGGTGTCTTAGGGGATCATTCAGTAATCTAGCCATGATTTGTGTCCCAGTGTGAGGATTCTGGCCTTTATTCCCGAAGCATCCCGTGATGCAATTTAGTTAGTAGGTATTCTACTCCTGGGTTTTTGAACCCGAGATTCACCCTACTTACTTCATGTTGATAGTGTTTGCTCGTTCCTTTAGGTTATTAGTAACCTTTGCATTAGTCCTCGAGGTCCGTGGTATTTCCTTCTTCCAAATACTATGAACCACTTATGGAAGAAGTTTGTTGGATCAAAAGATCACAACAAGAGTGCTCTTGAGGAGTTCTCCATTCACAATTGTGACTCTGCCAATCCTACCTTCTCTGCATGGGTTATCTGGAAGAAAAATGTTGAACTTGGTTCGACATACTAATCTATGCATCCACAACTCAGAAAATCATATGTTCCTATGAGTTGTCCCTCTTTAGTTGTTTTCTGACCCTTGTCTATCAATGGATAGTCAAGAGTAGGCTTGCATTCGTTTATCGATGCCTATTACTCTTGTGGTCCATCAAGCCATTCTATTCCAGAATGACTAGGAGAAACAAACTCCAGTACCTCATCCATATCCAGGATTGGGTCAAAGTAATTGTACTTCGCAGATCAAAATGCTAATCCAGCTTTTGTTCTGTTCTACCTTGGAGTATTACCATCTTTATATCAAGAATGTCATGGGAATTGTACACCAGCCTACGAACTCTTGATACTGTGATACTTCTCGCCCTCATTACTCATTTCTCGGTCCCCGTGTTTTTGCAACCGGAATACCGACAAGTGAATCGTGATGTGTGAAATCTATACTCCTAGCAACTCCGTTGCTTGGTAGTTGAAGGACAATAATTTCATTCTTAGCATGTTGATTCTTGAATCATCATCCTACGATAGATCGTGCTACCTAGTCCTTACTTCCGGTGCACTCTTCGATCAATGAGTTAGGATTGTGCCAATCCCTCGCTCTTGTGATCATATCGTCTTGCCCTGAAAAGCAAGATTGTTCTCGAGCTTAGTAACATATCGGTGGTTCGTGATGTTCCGAATATCTTCTCGGAAGTATTACCAGGTTGTCACCTGACCGCTATGTTGAGTTCGTGATCAAGCTGGTTTATTCCTGTAAACCACCCTTTCTCCAAGAATCCATGCTGGATACCCCTGAGCTAGTTGGTTAAGCCAAACAACAACTTGGAGAGTTGGAAGATAAAAGATTGCCTGGCTTAGTTCATTTTAAGGGATATCTTTTTGTGTGTGTTGAAGAAAGATGATATCTTCATCAATTGATCCTTGAGACAGTTGCTGGAGCTATTGTCTTGCCAAAAACTTTGATTTGAGTGTGGGCTATTCTCAAATCAAATCAGAACCAACGATGTTCGTAATGTTGTCTTACTCGTGGATTTTCCTCGAGCATACACCATCATGTCTTTTGGGTCTGACCAATACTATCACCTTGTTCACATAGTTATGGAATTCCATCTCCATGGGAATCTAGATGAATTGTTGTTGAGCCCATCGACAACATCCTTGTCTTCTCCATAATTTTGTTAAACATTAAGCTAGTGTTGGAAACTTTTGAAAGCATTTGTTCATGCTAGCTCATGAAGCTTATGTTCGGATGTAAGAAGTGACTTCCTCTAGTTCATGTGCATTTGATGCAAGTTGCCGCCGTGGATTCGAGAAAGTCAATGTTGCCTCCTCTGGAATCATCCCAAATCAGTCATGCATACGTGCGAAGTATTCTATGGTTCGGAGACTTGCAACCTCCATTCTATATGTGTTCCTAGCACACCAAGCCACTGATTGATTTGTTCAAGGTTAATAAGTTCTAAGTGCTAGTCCCGAAGGTACCAGACGGATTTGTACAAGATTTCGTTATCCTTGACGATGGTTCCCCACCAGAACTCGGTAGTGTTTTATTATAAGACTACCACGTGGTCATGCTTGTCTGAGACAGCATGTTCACATGTGTGTAGCAGAACCAGCTCATGTTTTGGAGCTTACTACCGTAGTCCATTTCCCGAGAAACTTGCAACGTCGTCTCGTCGATTTGTGTTGCAAACTTTCATTTTTCCTTCTAGGCCTGATGAGTCTGGATTATTCTGACACCAACCAGATCTGAATCTCAGGCAGACATGATGCTTGGAACATTTCCCAAGAACTATAATATTGGTCTCGCGATAACCGGTAAAGTGGATGTCATGGCCAACACACCCCGCCGGAAGACTTATTATTGTAGTATCTTGATTGAAGAAGTTGGCCACCTCCCCATAAGGATTTCGTAGGATTTACTTCCGTAGCTATTCCTTATGGATTTTTGTGTTCCCGAAGTCCGACCTTTTACTTGATGTTCTAGATATCAAACCATATCTATGAATGGATTATGCTAGCACATCAAGGAGAACATTAGTAGCGGAGTGCTAAATGTCTCTCGGTTAATCATCCAGATTTTGTTCCCTTGGCCCCATCAAGATGAAATCTGAGAAGGTGTTATCTTCCTTTGCATCTGCATCGTCCATCACTATTCATCATGGTAGTATGTTGTGTTGCCAGCATCCTTGACATGGATGTTGATAAAACCTTGATGATTATGGAAATGCTCAAGTTCTTGAGAGCACGCGCAAGCTCTAGGTTTTATTGTCGGCATTAATCGCATAGTGCTCTCAGTTTCCTCGGTTATGCTATAACCCTTTCAATAGTGGACTCACTCTCTACTGTTGAGCTTTTCCCCAGTTACTAAAATCATCCCTTGTGTTGTTTTCAACAAGGTAATCCACATCATCCATTCTAATCCGGGTATGCCATTCTACCGAACCCCTCCAAATGATTGCTCAAGAATTGCCCTAAGTTGGTATAAAGAGTCTCAATGATCTCTGAATCAAAGGTAATTCTTTTTGCCACTTAAGGGATGATCCTATGAGTTGCCTCCTCTAAGATGTCTCGTTATGGTATCATGGCAACTTAACTCCTCGCCGCGCTGACAACTATTCACCACCTTCTTAAGTGTGAAATTGTTATCTACCTAGTGAACCCTCGTCATCTATCTCACTCCATCCCTTTGGATGAATGCTTCGTGTCTCAGCTCGAGAGATGTTTCTACGCCTCGTTCCGCGAGTTGATCTTGTGATCATTAAGATGATCCATCCGTGTAGACATGTTTCAGTCTGTCATCGTCATGTTGGATGAAGATTTCGAAGGCAAGACATCAATATCAATTTAAGTCGGCAAATCAACAACCTCGAGAAGGTAGTTGGATCATGAAGTTTGTGTTACTTAGTGTTCCCTTTGTCTTCTTACCTCACGTCTTGAATCTCGGGACGAGATTCTTGTTTACTGGGGGTGAGCTGTCACATCCCTACTTCTGACAATGCCTAGGGCATGCATTAGAGTGTTGCATCATGTTTAAATTCTTTTGAAACTTGAAACAGGGATGCTTAAACCCTAGCATCAAAGGAATTCACTAGGTTCAACTAAAATATTTTCAGTGAATCCAAATGGCTTACAAAAATGTCCATCATCTCTGGAAAATGCTAGAAACATTAACCAGAGGTGTTGCACATTTTTCCATGTCATATTTGGGCTCTGAATTAAATCATATGGTATTTGCATTTGGGCATTTAATACTATAAATATTTTAAATGCTCAAATAATCATAAACTAAAATGTTTGCTGTTGGTTATATTTCAAACAGTGGCATTGATCAGTTTCATGATTTTTGGGTTTGGTCTAGTATTTTAATAAAGTCACAAAGTTGCAGAAAAATAGAAAACAGGAAGGAAATTTTACCTGGCGCCTACCAACCGGCCCACCTGCCGGCCCAGCCCAGCTGCCGCGTCAGCGAGCTGCTTGGCTCGGCCAGGCAGGCAGGCAAGGTGCTCGGTGGCGAGCACCGCATGGGTGCCACGCACCTGGTCGCCGCCTCGCCGCTCCCCTCGTCCAGCCGCGACGTGGATCGCTTCCCATCTCTTCCCCGAACCCCTCAGACACCTCCTCTCCTCTCCAGCTCCTCCCCCTCGTGCTCGCCAGCCATGGCCGACGCCACCGCCGCCGCTCCATCACCGTAGCCGCGCTCCCCGCCGTCGTGCTCCGTCTCGTCATGTCCAGGAGCTCCGCCGCCATCCTCATTGTCGAGCTAGCCGAGCCCCGAGCGCTCGCATGCCCTGAAGCCACCGCACGACTTCGCCCGAGTCCGCCGTCGCCGGAGATCCCTTTCAACGCCGTCGCCGCCTCAGTTTGTCCCCGACCCCGCCGGTTGCCTTTACGAGTGCTCTGTGAGCCTAGCTACCTCCTCTCCCCTTCCTCTCTCGCCCCCGAGCTGTGTAGCAACCACACGAAGATCGCCTGCACGCACCGCCGTGGATCTCGTCGCCGACGTGCTCCCGACCATCCTCCGGCCACCTCTCGATGTCCATCGCACTCACCACGACGCGTAGGGTCTAACCATGCACTCCCCGCACCTCACCGCACACCCTAGCTTCGAGTTCGCATCCACCCGAACTCCGGCGGCCGCCTAGGTCGTCACAGGCGCCAACTCCGGCAACCCCGACCTCAACTAACTCCACCAAGAGCTGCGGTTTGTCCCCAGCTCCACCTAGATGCCTTCCGCGACCCATTTGGTGGCCGGAACGGCCAAAATCACTTCCGCCGCCGCGTTGGGCTCGCCGGCGGCTAAACGCCGGCGCAGCTGACTTTGACTTTCACCGCGGGTGGGCCCTGGTTGACTCTGTTGAGGTAATGACAAGTGGGGCCCAGCCCTGTTAACTAAACTGGTTTAGTTTGAATTAATTTTTAGCTAACTAATTACACTGACACGCTGGACCCACATTCAGGTTTGACCTGGACGTCTCTGTTGACTTGCTGAGGTCACCATGACATCATGCCGACGCAGTAATCCTTTTCTGGAATTAAAATAAATCCAGAATGATTTATAAATTCTAGAATTTAGTTCAAACTTCTAAAATTCATATAAAATCAACCGTAGCTCCAAACAAATAAATTATATATGAAAAATGATCAGAAAAATCCAATCTATCCATCTGTACCATTGTCATGCATGTTAGAACAACTTTTGTTCACTGTTTAGGCCAAATCATATAAATGGCATTTAAAGCTTCACATATGAAGTTTGAATTTGAACCTAGGGTTCAAACCAACTTCATTTAATCTGGTTGCTAGTTGCATTAGCTCAAACCACAACATATTGCCATGTCACACTCATGCATCATATTGTTGCATTGCATTGATTGTGTTCTTTCTCTGTTGCCGGTATTGTCCCCTCTCAGTAGACGATGTTCGACGATGTGATCGATGACACCGATGAAGAACTATATTATCTTCAGAAGTGCCAGGCAAGCAAAACCCCCTTGTTCATTCCGATACAATCCCACTCTCTCGCTCCTGCTCCCTTTTACTGCATTAAGACAACAACGATTCAACTGTTACCTGCTGCGGTAGCTGAACCCCTTTATCCTTTGCATGACCTGTCATTCCACAGTAAATAGATGAAACCCACTAGCATGAGTAGGAGTTGTTTGAGCCCTGTTGTGTCTACTCATTCATGGTTGTTTGTCATGCCTGCTACTGCTTAGAGTTGAGTCAGGTCTGATTCATCGGGGGTGAATCAAAGGTGTGTGAACATGTCCTACTGTGTGTGAGCTAAGTGTGTGAACACGATTTGGTAAAGGTAGCGATGAGAGGCCATGTAGGAGTACATGGTGGGTTGTCTCATTGCAGCCGTCCTCAGGAACTGAGTTCTGTGTTTGTGATCCATGATTCAGCTACTACCACGCATTGGGCCCGAAACCAATGGACCCTCTCGGCTTCTTAATCACCCTTGTCCTCTGTCCAGGAGTTGCAAGTAGTTTCTGGTGTTTGTAGTATGCTGGAGGCCGTGCGCAGTGCCGACCGTAGGGGTGGGCTGTGATGCGGTAGGCACGTGGCACGGTGTACCGGGCGCCCGTTTGGTGTCTCGGGAACCCTGCTCACATTGTTTGGGGCTGTGAGCGAAACTTCGGCCGGATCTCCTCATGGATGGAACCCGAATAGGTGATAAACCTGGACTAGGGACTTGAGTGTTTAGGTAGGTCGTGGCCGACACCCTCGTTGGGCTTCCGCTTGAAGGTTGCCGAGTACATGTCCTGTAAACGACGATAAGTGGTGAGAGCGTGTGTGAAGAAGTACACCCCTGCAGGGTTAACATCATCTATTCGAATAGCCGTGTCCGTGGTAAAGGACTTCTGGGTTGCCTGTACAGTTCATAGACAAGTGAAAGTGGATACTCTAAAATCCGCAAGATAAGTGTGAGTGCTATGGATGGCGTTCTCGTAGGGAGACGGGAGCGGATCCATAGTGGTGTATTGATATGGTGAATATGTGGACTCGTGTGCGCCACCTCAAAAGAGTTCCTTGCAGTCGTAGTTCAGGATAGCCACCGAGTCAAAGCTGGCTTGCTGCAGTTAAACTCCACCATCCCCTTTATTGATAATGATGCATATGTAGTTAGTTCTGATGTAAGTCTTGCTGGGTACATTTGTACTCACGTTTGCCTATTTTATGTTTTTGCAGAGAGACTTCAGTCTCGCTAGTAGTTCCGCGTGGACTTTGACGTTTAGCTTGTTACCTCAGCTACGATCTTGTGCCATCGGCAGGATCTAGTACATAGTCAGGCTTTCAAGCCTTTTTCATTTGTAGATGTCTGTACTCAGACATATTAGCTTCCGCTTGTGCTTTGACTTGTATGCTCTGAATGTTGGGTCGTGAGACCCATGTTTGTAATATCTCGCTCCTCGGAGCCTAATGAATAAATACTCGAGTCGTAGAGTCATGTTGTGATGCCATGTTGTATTTGCACATATCGAGCATATTGTGTGTATGTTATTGAAATGCTTGGTATGTGTGGGATCTGACTATCTAGTTGTTTATCCTTAGTAGCCTCTCTTACCGGGAAATGTCTCCTAGTGTTTCCACTGAGCCATGGTAGCTTGCTACTGCTCCGGAACGCTTAGGCTGGCCGGCATGTGTCCTTCTTCGTTCCTGTGTCTGTCCCTTCGGGGAAATGTCACGCGTTGAGTACCGGAGTCCTGTTAGCCCGCTACAGCCCGGTTTACCGGAGTCCTGCTAGCCCAGTGCTACAGCCCGGAACTCACTCGCTGATGACCGACACGTTCGATGCTGGGTCATGGATGCCTGTCCCTGTAAGTCTGTGCCACTTTGGGTTTACGACTAGCCATGTCAGCCCGGGCTCCTTATCATATGGATGCTAGCGACACTATCATATACGTGTGCCAAAAGGCGCAAACGGTCCTGGCTAAAGGTAAGGCGACACCCGTGGGAATACCGTGCGTGAGGCCGCAAAGTGATATGAGGTGTTACAGGCTAGATCGATGTGACATTGAGTCGGGGTCCTAACAGCTTTGGTATCAGAGCCTGATTGCCTGTAGGATTACCAAGCCAAACTGGTCGAAGTTGTGTCTAGAAATGCTTTAGTTATATGTAGGGGAATTGATTGTGGGTTGGAACGTAAGGCTCTTTTTACTCCTTATACCTCATGGCCTTATGATCTGAGTCAACCTCTTCTTTTCTACGGGGTTTAAGAACTAGGCCTTCTCATCTATCTATCAGGATGACGTGTTACTAATCCATAGACTTATAGAATTGTTAGTTTCAAATCTCAGTTCAGTTTTTACTACTTCCGTATGATCATAACTGTTGATCTCGAAACCTTGATATTGTGCTTCGGAGTGGCTATGCCACCATTTTTGTAGCATGTCTCCAATATTTTGAGCATTTACAGCCGTTATGCTGTCCGAGTCATCCCAGGTTTCTAAACAATCTGATGCACTTGCAAATCCTTTCCCTCTGGTCTTGATGTTCCTTTGGGACAGGTTAATCACACTAATTGCGGAGTTGAGGTATTCTATTGCGTCGACATATATGTTGGAATTATTATTACGACCCTAGGTGTCTTAGGGGATCATTCAGTAATCTAGCCATGATTTGTGTCCCAGTGTGAGGATTCTGGCCTTTATTCCCAAAGCATCCCGTGATGCAATTTAGTTAGTAGGTATTCTACTCCTGGGTTTTTGAACCCGAGATTCACCCTACTTACTTCATGTTGATAGTGTTTGCTCGTTCCTTTAGTTTATTAGTAACCTTTGCATTAGTCCTCGAGGTCCGTGGTATTTCCTTCTTCCAAATACTATGAACCACTTATGGCAGAAGTTTGTTGGATGCAAAGATCACAACAAGAGTGCTCTTGAGGAGTTCTCCATTCACAATTGTGACTCTGCCAGTCCTACCTTCTCTGCATGGGTTATCTGGAAGAAAAATGTTGAACTTGGTTCGACATACTAATCTATGCATCCACAACTCAGAAAATCATATGTTCCTTTGAGTTGTCCCTCTTTAGTTGTTTTCTGACCCTCGTCTATCAATGGATAATCAAGAGTAGGCTTGCATTCGTTTATCGATGCCTATTACTCTTGTGGTCCGTCAAGCCATTCTATTCCAGAATGACTAGGAGAAACAAACTCCAGTACCTCATCCATATCCAGGATTGGGTCAAAGTAATTGTACTTCGCAGATCAAAATGCTAATCCAGCTTTTGTTCTGTTCTACCTTGGAGTATTACCATCTTTATATCAAGAATGTCATGGGAATTGTACACCAGCCTACGAACTCTTGATACTGTGATACTTCTCGCCCTCATTACTCATTTCTCGGTCCCCGTGATTTTGCAACCGGAATACCGACAAGTGAATCGTGATGTGTGAAATCTATACACCTAGCAACTCCGTTGCTTGGTAGTTGAAGGACAATAATTTCATTCTTAGCATGTTGATTCTTGAATCATCATCCTAAGATAGATCATGCTACCTAGTCCTTACTTCCGGTGCACTCTTCGATCAATGAGTTAGGATTGTGCCAATCCCTCGCTCTTGTGATCATATCGTCTTGCCCTGAAAAGCAAGATTGTTCTCGAGCTTAGTAACATATTGGTGGTTCGTGATGTTCCGAATATCTTCTCGGAAGTATTACCAGGTTGTCACCTGACCGCTATGTTGAGTTCGTGATCAAGCTGGTTTATTCCTGGACTTTGCACCGGACTTTGCACCGGAACCAGCAGTGGTTCCGGAGTCCGGCAGGCGGCCCCTTCGTAAGAAGGGCAAGACCGTGACACCGGCGGCCTCCATCCAACCGGAGGCGCCGGACAACTTGTTGGAGGCGCTCAACGACGCTTCCATCAAGGAAGAACACCGCACTATCATGAGTGCGGTGATTCAGAAGGTTCAGCTCGCCAAGAGCGGGCTGACCGAAGCCTGCAGTAGCCTTTTAACAGGCTTTGAGGTAAGAAATTTTAAAATATGTAATGTAATACCGCATAGACAGTAGCCCCTAATGCTCGGTTCGGTGTTCCGAAAGAAAAGCCGGACTGAGGCTCTAAAAAGATATACGTAGGAGTTCTAAAAATTATGTCAATATGGGATTGCAGGTTGTGCTGCTGACCTCTGCCGCACTAACTGCGTAGGTCGATGCTTTGAAGCAGAACCTCGAGCAGTCCGAGAACGAGCTCGGCCTTGCCAAGAAGCAGTTCGAGGACAAAGAGGGTGAGTAACACCGTATTAAATTTGTACCTTACAGAAAAGGATTTTGGTTGCAAGAGAAATAACAAGGATAACGTGGGCACTGCAGGGGCCACGAACGAGGTGGCGACCCTGAAGGAGGCCGTGTCTACGGCCGAGCGTAATGCGGCCGCGGAATGAGCGGAGCAAGAGAAGCAGGAGGCGCGGGTGGCGGAGGTGCAGCAAGAGCTCCAGGCTCTCGTAGAAAAGCATGAGAGTTTGGAGCGTGACTCGAAGACTCGAGAGTCTGAGCTTGCCTCGGCTCTTGAAAGTGCCAAAGCCGCTAAGGCCGAAGCCCATAAGGCCCTCCAGGAGATTGAGGCGGTGAAGAAAATAGCGGCTGGTAAGGCATTTTTCATGCAAAGCAAGCATGTGAATGTGAATTACCTGTTACTTACCCGAATTCGGATCTCTCCAGGAGCGTTTGCAGATCTGCCTCGCAGCGCGTCCGATGCTGCCACATTCTACCGGGCCGAGGAGGGGAGCTCGATGGATAAGGTCTTCTGGTCTCAGTATGCTGAGGCCGGACATCCGGTGCCCCTTAGCGACCAGCTGAAGCAGCTGGTCGAGCTCCACAAGGTAGCCGAACAGGCCATGAAGGGCCTCATAGTTCGACTGTGGCCCGAGGAGGCCATGCCTGGGAGCTACTTTGGCCTAGTGCGGTGGCTGGTGGATGCGTGTCCCTGGGTGGAAGTCGTCAAGCGCTCCGCCTGCATTGAAGGTGCCAGTCAGGCCCTTGCCCATGCAAAAGTGCACTGGGGCAGGCTGGATGCTGAGAAGCTTCTGACGGACGCGCCGCCGGCGGGCAAGGAGTATCGCACGCGGAAATGTATTATAAGAGTGTCCTAAAGGGTGCCCGCAAGATTGCGGATGAGTGCTCCAAGGATGTAATATTTGAGTAGACTCGCAATGTGTTATCCTGTGCTGAAAACTTTGTTCATATGCGCTAAGCAACGCTTATTAATTTAAAATATTACCTTCTGTGCGGCCGTTTATCAAATTTGAGAGATGGCAAGTCGTCGGCTTCAGCCCCCATGCCACAAGTGCTGGGGTGTTCGGGATAAACTTGAGGGCTCTTGTTCCCATTTTTGGGTCCATCTAGGGAGGCGCTCAACACGACGAACAAGGCAACCGGACTTATAATGCTTGAACACTCTCACTTAGCCATAGAATTCTATAATTTTAAATTTCGGCGAAGCCCCTAGTGTTCGGAAGACCGAGTTCGGGGCGCTATCCACGCCTGGGCCGGACAAAGCCGGTTCCTCGCTCTAAGCGGCATAAGTCTTTAGGGACTCGAAAAGACCTCTCGAACAGCGACCAGCTCTCGCCTTATCATGACGATCAGTTTTAGCTTTCTCCACTGAGGCGCTCGCCCAGCTCAACCGGGGCGCAATCACAGTGGTTCTCCCAGTGCTACCTTAGCCAATAGAACGGAACGTAAGGTACCAAAACATGGGAGCCGGGCAAACCCAACTATTGACCCAAGACATGATTCGGAGCCGATGCATATAGTGCTATAAGTTCGGGGTGCCGCACTTGTGAAAGTGTTCGGACTTATTACACCATAATGCGGGGAACATAAGCCCCTGGTGTATTCAGCTGTACCAAATTGTACGGATGCAGAATGTCATAAATGAACATATATGTAAGAAAGGAATGCAATTATAAGCGAAAAGTGATGCATTATTTATTCAAGGAATTCTGCCATGAGTGCAGAACGATACAAATAGTGCGGTAAGCAAGGGATTGGACTATTAAACATGTCCCCCTCCAAGGGTAGGCTGCGGAATGGTGTATTAAACATATTTAATGCTCATAATGGAGACCACCTGAGTGTTCGTCGTAGCCTTTGTCCTTCCCTGGCTGTTGCATCGTGAGTTCGGCAGGTCCATTGCCGGACAGGGCCTCTGGTGAACGGAGTCCTGTGGATTAAAAAGAAAAAAGAAAAAGAGCGACGCACTTGGGAGCCCCTGGTGTGGTTGAGCCGCACTCTGGGCCTGTCGTGGTCGTTCCCCTCCCCCTATGCCCATGGTATCTCCAGAGCGTAATGATGTACGCGAAGGACTAGTCTTGCAATCATGCAAGGGCTGGGGTTGGGGCCGCATTGCTACGCGTTCTCGGAACGTGCCAGGTGGTCTTGATGTATGATACTCCGGGCGCGTTTGGCCATGTCCGGTCGTTTAACGGCCGGACTCGAAAATTGCCTTAAGAGGCTGCTAGGTACTTCTGCCGCGAGAGCCACTGTGTGTTCCTCCGTTCGGAGGGAGCGTTCAGTGTTTCCGTTGACCGTAATGACTCCATGAGGGCCTGGAATCTTGAGCTTGAGGTATGCATAATGCGGCACCGCGTTGAACTTTGCAAACGCGGTTTGTCCGAGCAGAGCGTGATAGCCACTGCGGAACGGGACTATGTCGAAGATTAACTCCTCGCTTCGGAAGTTATCCGGGGATCCGAAGACCACTTCCAATGTGACTGAGCCTGTACGATTGGCCTCTACACCTGGTATGACGCCTTTGAAGGTCGTCTTTGTAGATTTAATCCTTGAGGGGTCTATGCCCATCTTGCGCACTGTATCCTGATAAAGCAGGTTCAGGCTACTGCCGCCGTCCATCAGGACTCTAGTGAGGTGAAATCCATCGACGATTGGGTCTAAAACCAATGCGGCGAATCCGCCATGGCGGATACTGGTGGGGTGGTCCCTTCGATCGAAAGTGATCGGGCAAGAGGACCATGGATTAAACTTATGGGGCGACTGGCTCCATCGCATATACGTCCCTAAGTGCACGCTTCCGCTCCCTCTTGGGTATGTGGGTTGTGTATATCATGTTTACCGTCCGCACTTGTGGGGGGAAACCCTTCTGTCCTCTATTGTTCGGCGGCCGGGTCTCTTCCTCGTCATCGCTATGCAGCCCCTTGTCATTGTTTTTGGCAATTAACTTGCCTGCCTACTTGAATACCCAACAGTCCCTGTTGGTGGGATTAGCTGGCTTTTCGGGGGTGCCATGTATCTGGCAAGAGAGGTCGAGTATTCGGTCCAAATTGGACGGACCCGGAGTAGTTCTTTTGAATGGCTTCTTCCGCTGATCGGGTTTAGAGCCTCTGAATCCGGCGTTGACTACCGTATCCTTAGTGTTATCGATGTTAATGCGGCGTTTGTTTTTGTTTCGATGTGACCTGCCATTGCGGTCCTTGGTATCCGGACTGCCAGAATTTTTGCTGAGGTTGTTACTGCGGGCTAGCCAGCTATCCTCTCCCGCACAGAAGCGGGTCATGAGTGATGTGAGGGCTGCCATGGATTTTGGTTTTTCCTGTCCTAGGTGCCGGGCCAGCCACTCGTCGTGGATGTTATGTTTGAAGGCTGCGAGGGCCTCTACATCCGGACAGTCGACGATTTGATTTTTCTTTGTTAAGAACCGTGTCCAGAACTGTCTGGCCGATTTGTCTGGCTGCTGAATTATGTGGCTTAGGTCATCGGCATCTGGTGGTCGCACATATGTGCCCTGGAAGTTGTCAAGAAATGCGGCTTCCAGGTCCTCCCAACACCCAATTGACTCTGATGGCAAGCTGTTAAGCCAATGCCGAGCTGGTCCTTTAAGCTTGAGTGGGAGATATTTGATGGCGTGGAGATCGTCACCGCGGGCCATATGGATATGAAGGAGATAATCTTCGATCCAAACTGCGGGGTCTGTTGTGCCATCGTAGGATTCAATGTTCACGGGTTTAAACCCTTCAGGGATTTGATGATCCATAACTTTGTCTGTGAAGCATAGTGGGTGTGCGGCGCCTCTATATTGGGCAATATCACGACGCAGCTCAAGCAAGCTTTGTCTACTGTGTTCGGCCCGGCCGGAGTTGTTGTATCCGGCGCGACGATAACCGTCGTGCATCGTGGGGCGCCCACGTGATCCGTAGATCGATCTTGATTGTCTTGCCTTGTTCTCCAATATGTCTCGCAAGTCTGGCGCATTCCCCCGTGGCTTCGCGCTTTTCAAGCGGTGCCGGGGTACGGTTCTGGTGGAGGGCCTAGATGCCTCTCTGTCACGGCCACGAGGTGGTTGGTCTGCCTTATTGTGCGCTGGTGATGAGGGTTTATATGACTCCTCCTCTAATCGGGGGAGCAACTTGCATTTTGGGTAGCTTTTGGAGGGGCGTTCGAGTTCATGCTCTTCGGCCGCGAGGACTTCGGTCCATCTGTCGGCCAGCAGGTCTTGATCAGCTCGGAGCTATTGCTGCTTTTTCTTTAGGCTATTTGCCGTGGCCATAAGCCTGCGTTTAAAATGCTCTTGTTCGACAGGATCCTCGGGCACGACGAATTCGTCGTCCTTGAGGCTTGCCTCGTCTCCGGAGGGTGGCATGTAATTATCATCCTCTACCTCTTCGTCTGCCGCTCTCTCGTGAGGGCTGGCTTCTTCGTCCTCCTGCGCTGAATCTTGCTGGAGGGGGTGTTCTTCGGCACTCTCTGGGGTGTTATTATCTCCGATGCCGGAATCTCCATTCTTGTTGTGGCGGGATTTAGAGCGGCGCCGCTGACGTCGGCGCTTGGGCTGTTTCTTAGAGGAATCTGCCTTCGCTGCTTCTTCGTCGTTCCCATCCTTTGGGATGTCCACCATGTATATGTCGTATGACGAGGTGGTCTTCCAGTGCCCTGTAGGCGCTGGTTCTTGGTCGTCTCCGGCATCGTCGTCCATACCGTCGATGTCTTCGGAGTCGTAGTCTAGCATGTCGGTTAGATCGTCGACAGTGGCCATAAAGTGGATGGTGGGTGGGCTTTGAATTTCTTCGTCATCCGCATCCCAACCATCCTGACCGCAGTCCGGCTAGGGCTCTCCTGATAATGAGAGATACTTTAGCGAATTTAGGATGTCACCAAAGGGTGAGTGCTGAAAGATGTCCGCAGCGGTGAACTCCATGATCGGCGCCCAACCGGATTCGACCGGCAGAGGCGCAGGAGGTTCGGAGTCTGGCGAGGAGTCCGGCACCCTGGAGTCACAAGCTTTACAAGGGACAAGGTCAGTATTCGGCTCCATCACCGCAGAAGTTGCAGCCCCCGAGGCGGTGTCTAGCCACCCATCCTCGATCTGCGCGGTCGGCTCTGAATTAAGGATCGGAGCGGACTCATGTGCGGACTCCAGGGCACTGTCCGGCAGCAGAGCTAAATCGTGCCCATCGTGATAGTGCGGAGCGCTCGGCTGTGGCTCGAATCCATCGAAGATCAAGTCTCCGCGGATGTCAGCCGTGAAGTCTAGGATTCCAAATCTGACCTGATGGCCAGGGGCGTAGCTTTCGATTTGCTCCAGATGGCCAAGCGAATTGGCTCGCAGTGCAAAGCCGCCGAACACGAAGATCTGTCCGGGGAGAAAAGTCTCACCCTGGACTGCGTCGTTGTTGATGATCGAAGGATCCATGAAGCCTATCGGTGATGACACAGAGGAACTCTTAATGAAAGCACCAATGTCGGTGTCAAAAGTCTAAGCGGATGGTAATAGGAGACAAGGGACACGATGTTTTTACCCAGGTTCGGGCCCTCTCGATGGAGGTAAAACCCTACTCCTGCTTGATTGATATTGATGATATGGGTAGTACAAGAGTGGATCTACCACGAGATCAAGGAGGCTAAACCCTAGAAGCTAGCCTATGGTATGATTGTTGTAATGGTTGTTCGTCCTACGGACTAAAACCCTCCGGTTTATATAGACACCGGAGAGGGCTAGGGTTACATGGAGTCGGTTACAATGGTAGGAGATCTACATATCCATATTGCCAAGCTTGCCTTCCACGCCAAGGAAAGTCTCATCCGGACACGGGACGAAGTCTTCAATCTTGTATCTTCATAGTCTTGGAGTCCGGCCGGCGATGATAGTCCGGCTATCCGGATACCCCCTAGTCCAAGACTCCCTTAGTCGGTTTCCTCAACTGCGGTCCCACTTGTAAGGCCAACTCCAACACACGACCCCAAACGGACCTCCATTTTGCACGAACTCCAATGATAATTTTTACTAGAAAAGCAAGACCAAAGAAAACAAGAACCACAAGAATACATTTTAGAAGATATCCAACTTCCATAACTGCTCCTTTAAGTTGGATTAGTGCCTTCTCGGTGCATTCATTGTTGATCTGTGGAGGCTCGATCTTGCGTGCTTCTTTCTTCTTGGAGTGTAAAGAAGTAGATGTTGCTTCCTCGCATCTAGTCTCATGTCTAGCCTCTATTCTATCAACAAGTGCACTAGTCTCATCTCTTGCCTCTATGCTAGCTAAAAGTGCTAGAACATCTACTAAATTTCGCTCTATCAATATATCGATGTACTCTTCTTCCCAATACCAAAACTTGCATCCATTCTACACAATAAAAATTCTAAGTTAACACAATTTGTCTAATCCGAGAGCACAACCGAAGATTTCGTCGGGTTCTTCCTCCTTTTGCTGACACGTGGGACATCCAGCATCCATGCCGTGTCATGCAAGAAAATAGAGTGGTAGTTGAAGCCACGTGATGTGCATCTTGGGTTAAACTGTAAATAGAATCTTACTACTCTTGAGTAACTCCAGAAGCGGCCACCGAAGATCTTTATTGGATTTGTTTTTCATCACTAGCACATCGAGGTGAAAGATGTGCAGGTTCAGTGGGTCCTCTTGCGCTTTCACTGACATGTGGGACCACATAAGAGCAAACAGACGATAGGCTCCGTGCGTCCGCTGGCTGGCTGAGAAGAGAGATAGAGGAGGGCTGAGCATGGACTCTAGGAAATTTGTTCTATGTAACCAGCACCTCGATATAGGCTCGATATAGTGGGGTGGCATGGGCCATATACATTCACGTCTAGCAATACGGCACACGCCACCCACACGAGTCCCATCTGACACCAGTTTTCTTGGAGTTCATGCTATAGCCATCTCTTCTCCCTCCTGTTTTCTCAGCCATCGCACGATGGGCGGGGTGGGGGTTTGCCAATAGTTGGTTTGCTCAACTACGGTCCCATTTGTAAGTGAAAATGCAACACCGCATGCATTCCCCCTTGAGCGGTGTGCCACACCAACCGTGTGGGGGTGCAACGCAAACACGACATGTTTTTCATTTTGAACTTGTAACTTGTAAAATTTGGTTCTGCTCCATGGCGCGTCCGATAGATAGAAAATAACAATTTTCCCTAGAGTAAGGAGAAGTTTGGTTCTGGCGCCGTTCATGTATGGAGTACGTAAGAAAATTATGAAGTTGATGCGAAAGGTAAGATAATTGCTAGTAGTACCATATACTGCTACATGGATTTGACGGAAAGATAAAAATACATACGGATCCATCAACGACATCCTCATGCCCTAGTGCGCCGGGTCACCAACCGACTTGTGAGGAGCAGCGGCGTTGGCGGCGAGCTCAACGTGCTTCTGAACAATGTCGTCCAAGGTTGCCCTGCGGTCCAAGAAGGCCAGCGTCCTATCGTCCTCCTCTTGCATGTAGTAGTCCTTGTGGACGATTTGCGCATAGACGTGGGTGATTATGTTGATGGTGTCTTGCTGTGCCAGGCACTGCGCGACAAGCGCGACCTCGAGGTGAACATTCTCCGGCGCGACGGCGGGTAGTTGCAGGGCCACCAGTGCATCGAAGAGGTTGTCACCATCGTGGACCATCTGGCACAGCTGGCTGATGCTCACGCTCATCACCTCCATGGGTCTAGCTTAGCTTCTAGTAAACTGATCTTGCGATTCGAGTGATCACTCTTGCCCTTGGTTAGCGTGCGTAGGTGCGTAGGATTTCGTACTACTCCTCGGCCCTCTACTGCACATGCCTTTGGCTGTATGATAGGTGGGCCAGCCACCCGTTGGGGCCATGTGTCATTCACCCAAAGGCAGTTGCAGTAAGTCAATGAAGTTGCATCCCCCTTTGTGCCGGTGTAGTATAGTCATCTCACTGGACCTCTAGTTGGGGCCAAACGAGAGAAGTTTGATGTTTACTGGTTTATTGGTCCCCTTTGCATTTTGCGCCAAGTTTTGACCTTTATTTAACTAATAAAATGTTAATGCATGTAAACAAAAATGTTGTGTAAGTCACCTTACGAAAACCAAATAATCACAAAACACTTAGGCACGGTACATTAACTACCTCCTCGTTTCTTATTTCGTGACATATCAACCAATGAGAGATGTGGGCCGTGCATGCTTTCAGTGACTTGAGACTACCAAACATGACATGCAGTGTTTAGTTCATTATATGTAATCCTATTAATTAGCAAAAAGACATTAAGTTCTCTCGCCGATAGGAATAAAACAATACACCATGTATTTATTTACAAAGGGAGTAGTACATTTTTTGTGACATGCATTACTAGATATTGCTAGTCAAATACTAAAATCCAGATGGATGTGGTAGTACTCCTAAATCCATATGGTGGTGCTACTAGTACTAGTAGTATTACTACCAATGTAGTAGGAGTACTAGCACTGTACTACCCATTGGTCAAATTATTATGTGCTGCTCCTCATAGTGAAGTGACAAGACCCTGCGCCGGAGATGACACCTGAGTATAGGCGCCGTGTTCGGCATACCATAGTCAGCATCACCGTCTGCAGTCACTATCATCATGGCTGTAGAGCTAGCCTGCTTACAACTAGCCATGTTCGACATCATTTCCCGTGCGTAGATGCCCGTGCATTGCACGAAACAACAAGATTGGGGGTGGACGGCGCCGACAACAGCCATCGCGCCAGATTTTTCCACGGCCTTCTAGATGTGGTGGGGAGGAGATAAGGCTGATTATGAGAGACAAGGAGTTGTTTGTAAATAGGGAACAAGTGTGGGCATATTTTTGCAAAAATGGAGAAGTTTGGTTTGTATGCGTCAGATCTAGATCCGACGGCTATTGGTGAAAGATGGGAGGCACAACATCATCACCAACTCAGGAGCTGTTTGATTCGCATGATTTTAAAAACGCAGGAATAGGACACGGCAATATTACAACTTTCAAACTGATATTACAAATGTTAGGAGTAATGCTGCACCTACGAAGAGGTAATTACTAGGAAGTTTATGTAAGTACTTTCGTTACTTTAGGTGGATGCAGCATTACCGTACAAACTAAAATCCACCGCCCTGACAAGTCACTAATGGTCAAATAAATTTTCGAGTCTCTGGCCACTTGATGTTTCAAAAACAAATTCAGCTTCTGCGGAGACTTTGTCATTTAGGCTTAGACGCTTGCGGTGATGAGCACGCCATTCATTGTTGCGCCAGAGAATGCCAAACCTCATTACCTTGAGCAAACTTGCCTCCAGAACAAAGAACCTGGCCAATTTAATCTCAGATATGCTGCCTCGATAGTCGATCAAAGCAATTTCTGTAAGATGGAGATCAAGGCATTCGATGAGATTGTTATAGTGCAGCACATTTTTCACTTTCGGGTCTTTTTTTATCTGCAAAAGAAGAGAACATATTAGAGCAGCTGGCTGTATAAGATTGTCGTGTCATCAAGAGGTACCAATATCATTCGCTCATACGATAGGGTTGGCTGGCTAGTGATATTTTCTCTCTCTCTCTCTCTCTCTCTCTCTCTCTCTCTCTCTCTTTCTGTTTCCTCTCATTTAACTAGGAGCACGTGAAGAGCTTGGGCATTTGTTGCCTTCCAATATGTGGCCGATGCCATATTTCGCATAAGTATGCCACATAATATGCAGTGATGTCAAATCAAAAGATTTTGGCACCGCTCTCGCGATGTGAGAGAGTTGGTGCCGCTGTGCACACAGACCCACATGTATAAACAAATCAATCAAACCAACTACATCAGCCTCTCACTCTCCCAAACAAGTGTTTTTTTATTGCCTCGGTCCTTTCTCTCTCCCACGTAGTGTTTTTTCATTGCATGAGCTAATTTGGCACTGGAGCAAAGTAGGTGATCCAGATTGGGGCACCAGGTGAGCAATGGAGGGGCATCGATGCCAAATGCATCACAAGTGAATTTGGCACGTGTTTTGGCTTACATAGCCCAATTTTGTACTCCCTCTGTCCAAAATTCTTGTCTTAAATTTGTCTAAATACGGATGTATCTAGTTACATTTTTGTGTTAGATACATACGTATCTAAACAAATGTAAGACAAGAATTTTGGGACGGAGGGAATACTACCTCATATTTGGTATAAAATTTTGACCATAGATTTACCTAAGAAAATGCCAATGCATGTCACTAAAAATTACACCATTTGAAATTATGTTCAAATACGAATCCAATGATATAGTTCTTAGTGACATGCATTGACATTTTTTCAGTGAAATCTATGGTCAAATTTTGATACTACAAAATAGGAAGAGTAAACCAGGACGGAGGTAGTACTTACTCTTAGGGTAACCATAGAGTTACTGGAGTAGTCTAAGTTACTTTCCACTATGACTAGCCTAGGATACTATAGTAGTACAACATAAAAACAATGCAGGTGATCACGTGAGAAAAAATAGTAAAAACATTTCTTTCGGTGCAGTGTGTAGATGCAGTTTTGAACACTACACTTGTCATCGTAATTTGGGAAAATTACGAAAAAATTGAGCTACATTGTGATTACCGTTTACTAATAGGAAAGAAGTTTCACCTCGATGAGTAGCTTCTCCATGCACGAAAAGCATGTAAGGAATCCAACAACTTGATCCAGATTGGGGCCGATAGATTTTAGTGCCAAGATCTTCACTGTGCGCATGGACTGGGTCAAGCTTGTGGGAATCATTTTCTGGAAGACGGTCATAAATACATCAAGAAGAAATTTAAAAATGTGAATTTCAAGAAGATGTAGAAGAAGATGAGTGCTGTACCTGAACAATTATGGATCCAATAAAGAGTTCTGAGAATTTGGCAGACTAGTACACCTACGCTGTCAATTTCGGTGCGTCAATGACCCTGATTTTTGTTGGACCTTCTAGATCGGATACAAGCAATCTCTCAAGGAAATGTGCATTCTCAATGACCGTAATGTGGAACAGCTGGAGTGATCTCTTCCCAATTGATGTCTTGTTGTGGGGCCAGCAAGAAAAATAAATCCATCGAAGATTCGTTGAGGCGATGTGGAGGCTAATGAACCCGTGGATCTGCTCAAGACGAAGGTACTCGAGCACAATACAACTGCGGAGCAAGTGCTCCATAGCCTTCTTCGAGATGACAATGTCGAAGAGGTCGAGCTGCTTGAGTTGAGGGAGAAGAAGGGCGGGCACGGCATTAATCTGGGCAAGATAGCAGGAGCTGAGGCTGGCACGGCACGGCGTTGGCGTGAGGCGGAGCGTGGACGGCGGCAGAGAGCGACATCATCCATCTTTAAAGCTGATCTCCTCGAGTTGATCTAGGGCGGGGGATAAGAACCACTCGTCGAACTTGGGTTGGACCTTGCAGTTGGTACTGAACATGTGGATGTCAAGGCGTCTGGCTGGCCCAAGGTGCGATGAAAGGATCTTGGAGACTGCGGCCATGCGTTTGCAATCCCTGTCACAGAGGCAGCTGTCGACGGTGAGGTTGAGGGGGACGCGGCGCCACCACCGGGAGAGCAAGGCAGTCCGCACGACAGATTTGGTGGGGAGGAGGCCGATGATGATGAGCAGCATGTCATCGGGGAGGCTGCTGATGAAGTCCAGGCTCGCCGGATGCGGTTTTGGCTCGAGCTGCCTCCGCTTGTTGGCTGCCTCACCGTCCATCTCAACCGGCGGCAACGCCGGTGTACACGTGTGCTGGTGTGTGTTGTGTGCTGGGTATGCGCGAGTGCGTCCTTCTGTGCATGCCGTCGTGCAGTGGTGAATTGTGCGCGAGTGCGTCCTTCACGTGCAAAAAGTGTGTCCTCAATGCGCCCTCAATTTACTAGCGTGCGGGGTGCTACCCTGAGTGGTTTCAACTTTGTTTACTTCTCCGCGTGTCAGATGGGCCTCTAGTTTACTTATTTTCACCCACTGCCACATGGGCCAGCACACGAAGATACAGAACACGAGCTGACAAGGCAGCATGTGGACAGGTTGACCGGTCAACTAAACAATATACGGAGCTATACGCTGACATAGTGAGCGTATAATTCGTCGGTATAGAGAGTTCGAGTGAGAGGGGAGGCCCGTGAGAGATAGCAGAGAGAGAGAGAGAGAGCTACTCCCTCCGTTCGATAATGTAGTTCCAACATTTTTTTAAAGTCAAACTTTTGAAACTTTGACCAAGTTTATAAAGAAATTACTTATATCTACAATACCAAAGATAAATGATAGTATGAAGTAAGTACATCTAGTGATGAATCTAATGATCGTTCCAGATGTAAATGTTTTTCTCCACATATACCTGGTCAAACTTTTATGAGGTTTGACTTTTCAAAACATCCATATGCTTATGGACGTGACAGAGTCCCTAACTAGAGAGAGAGAGAAATATAAAGAGTGAGTGAAAAAAGTGTGTGTGCGTGTGTGAAAGAGACATGGACAACACACGATAAAAGTAGAGAAAAAGCGTGTGTGTCTTATGCAAACATATCACACATGCATCTTCGACAACGGAGGCAAGGTGAGGAGATAGTGTGTGGTTGTTTGGAACCCAGAGAGCAAGACCCCTAGCACGTGGCCAAGAGGGGTCTGACAAACAAGGGAGAGAGGTCAAGAGAGACGTACGGAGAAAATGTAGACATGGGGAGGAGAGAGTGTATGTTTGTCATAGAGAGATTCCCTGGAGATCATGATGGGACTACATGGGTGGGAGATCGAGTGACAAGGTGTGTGTGTGATAGAAGATGCCCCGAGAGATATCGAGATAGACGTATGGATGGAAGGAGACAATACGTGTGTTCCTGATGGCTAGTGAGAGATAATCATACTTAGGAGGGGGAGAGTGCTTGCGCCTATGATGGAGTGAGGGATTATGGTAATTAGGGGGGTGCGTGTCACATGGAGAGAGAACAAGGGTGGAGAGTATTGGATGGGTCTATATGTATAGCGCGAGCGAGACATGTGTATGTGTGAACCAGGGAGACATAAGGTCAGTTTGGTTTGCATCCTGAGCATCTTTTGCCTGGCCTGGGGTTGTGCCTGGATTTCATGCATGCTTGTTTGGTTGCTACCCTGTGAAAAAGAAAGCCCGCCTGGCCTGGATTCCCTTGCACTTTAATTAGCCTGGCTGGAATCCAGACACTGCAAGTAGCCTAGCCCAGGCGACCAATTTCGAACGCCTGGCCGTGCCTAGTCATGCGGCCACATAGCTAACAGTAGCCTGGATGGATATTTGCATTAAATAATTGCTGCATGGACTGATTGATGGGACGTTGATGCTTTGCCTGGCCCAGGCATGAACCAAACGCTTCAGCACCACACAAGCCTGGCCAGGCAGAAATATTTTACATCTCACGTCCACACCAGGCAGTACTGGCCATCAAGGCATGAGGGTCAGGTCATGAACCAAACTTACCAATAAAGTTTTAGAGAGATTGAGGAGCCCTGATAAGGCTGAGTGGTGCGTGAGAGAGGGGGAAAGAGATATTCCATCCGCTCGATAATGCAGTGCATGTAAATTTTTTAGAAGTCAAACTTTGGAAACTTTGATCAGGTTTCGCAAATGTTATTTATATCTACAGTACTAAAGATACATCACACAAAACTACATCTCATGGTGAATCTAATGGTATATGTTTGCCATTCTAGATGTAATTGTTTTTCTCCGCATACATGGTCAAACTTTGTGATGTTTGACTTTTCAATAAATCTATATGCTATGGACCAAGGAGAGTGCCTAAGTCGAGACAGATCAAGTGCGTGTGAAGGAGAATGAGTAAGTGTGCAAAAAGACTATGTGTGTGAAAGAGAAAGTGACAATAAACGATAAATTAGAGAGAGTGTGTGTTTTTTCGTTTCTTATGCGAACATATCATGCATGCATCTCCGAGATAGAAAAGCGAGGCGAGGAGATACACGAAGATAGCTAGTGTGTGATTGTTTGCAACGGAGAGAGACACCCCTGTAGCACATGTCCAATAGAGGTCTGGCCAACAAGGAACAAAGGTCGAGAGGGACACATGGAGGACATGGACGCACGGGGAGGGAGAGAGGGTGTGTTTCTGATAGAGAGATCCCCTCGAGATCGTGAGGGGACTATATGGGTGGGAGATCGAGGGAGGTGCGTGCGCGATAGAAAGATGCCCCGAGAGAAATCGGGATAGACCATGCACATGTTTGCGATGGAGACTAAGATTAGCTAGTCATATACATATAGGGGGGACTGCGTGTGCCTACAGTTGAGTGAAAGACCATCATACTTGGCTAGCTAGGCATGAGATTGTGTGTGTGTGCATGTGAGATGGAGAGAGTACGGGGGAGAGAGATAGAGTTCTAGATGGGCCTATCGAGTGCGAGTGAGATATGCATGTGTATGTGTGACCCAGGTAGATGGAGAGTTTGAGAGAGAGGGGGAAGAGCTCCGATACGATAGAGTGGTGCGTGAGAGAGTTACGGGCATTGAGCCAAGGAATTTGTGTGCGTACGATGAGTGCACCCAAGATATCTAGCTTGGACCAGCTGGAGTATCATACATAGTGTGCGAGAGAGACCTATAGATGGAGTATATATGCATGCGAACTAGAAAGACCCCCCCCCCCACACACACACACAAAAAGAGAGAGAGATATGGAGAGGGACCAACAAGGTTTGTGTGTCGGATGCGTGCGACAAAATTGAAGATTGTCGGAGAGAGAGAGAGAGAGAGAGAGAGAGAGAGAGAGAGAGAGAGAGAGAGCAGGAGTCCGGGAGAGGGGGAGGTCGCGTTTTATGCATCAAAGACTGATATAAACCATGTTTCGATATAAACTTGCATTCCAATATTTAAATTGGAGAACATGGTGTCTGCAATCCACACATTAACGGATATATGCGTATATCAAACAAGTTCATTATTTTGGCTTTCAACATGTTCATGGAGTACTATAATACTGTACAAAATGCTACTCGATTGAGGTGTTCAATTTTGGATTTAGTTCACTATTTTGATCTAGTGAACGAGCTATTTCATTGAATCGAGATATTTCATTTTGGGTTTGATTCGCGTTTTTGAGTGGGTCAACTATTTGTCATATAGTAAATCGCTAGCAATGAGCATGTAAAAACACATTACTCTGGAGCATCATCTCTCCATCTAAAAAAGAAGTGGCAAGATAATATTTCAAAATTTGATTCGAATCGACTTGGTAAGGTAGACGTGGATGCTCGTTCTCCCAAAATTTGAACGAACCGTTAAACATCCTCTGCCCGATGGAATTTGCTCGAGCAAATAAATGGGAGACGCGAAATTACCGTCCTATGTGGGACACACATCAATTGGCCCATTGTACATCAAGGATAGGTTTGTAACTTCATCCAAGCGCGCCTTCTCCTTGGCCGAAATGACATGTGCTGAATAATTCATAAACCATGGTCGGCAAAACACGCTCTCCTTGCCCGAAATAGCTCGCGCCCACTATTTCAAAACACGTTCTCCTCGACCGAAATCACTCGCGCCCACTATATTTCAAAACACGTCCTCCTCGCCCGAAATCGCTCCCGCCCACTATTCGGGGAGAAGCAAATTAGTTACTCTACTATCCCCGACCCTCAGTACACAGACCCAAGCCAAGAAGCCTAAAGGTAGGGGTAGAACTATAACTCCCCCTCATATTTCAGACAAATGCGTCCGTAAGACATGGTTCCACTCCCCTCCCAATTCCGCCCATTCATACCTCGTGGGCACCAAATCACCTTCTCCCCGGAAGCTCCCTTCTCCCGAGCCGCGAAACCTCAGCCCCTCCTCCATGGCACCCCCCACCACACCAATTTCACAGCCGCCCTCCTCCCTAATGCCGGAGACGCTGTCCATTTGCCATTGTGCACTGGGCCGTGTGCCTCTTCCTCCGTGCTGCTGGAGCTGCCTCGATGACGACCGCGTGAACCGTATCGGAGCCAATTCACCCCCGCTGTTGTTCACGGTGCTGGAGCGGCTCCAACTTCGGATCCGTCCAGAGTCCCGGCGCTGCTTCCCCATAGTCGTCGACCATCGCGACATCGTTGTTTCCCTGCCACCGGTCACCACCGCAACCGCGCCGGCCTCACCGACTCGGCAGCTGGACCTGCCTACTTCACCATGCCACCAGATAGGTCACACCCTCATCTCAAATCACTTTATTTAGGCATCAGTTGTCTGAATTTTTATTCTAGGCCAATCGATTCCTAATGGGAAGCAGCACCCCTCGAGGCGGCAGAGCTCCTAGGATACCGGTTGGCTGGTGTCTAACATAAGGGTGCGGGGCCGCAAGTTCTCCGCAGAAGCAGCGCTTAGATGGCTATCTTAGAGTTGTGTGGGTTGAAGGTACTGCCACCGCCGGATCTGGATGATGGGGAGTCTTTGTGGATTGGCCCGGGGCGGCGCAACCACGGCAGTGCGGTGGGGCGGGGAGCGGGGTTTTGGCCGGGGCCATGGACGGCGGAGGTAGGCTGCTCTGCCATTGGTCGCTGGCTCTTCGGGGAAGATTCCGAATAGTGTCAGCCGGGAGGCACAAGACGGCCATCAAGCCATCCGGCGTAGATCGGACAGTACCAAAGTAAAATAAAATCGTGTGACCCGAATTTAGTCTTCAGTCAACAGACATGTGAGCACTCTCGTACCTTGTTGTTGATCTCTTAGTGTATTTCTTCATATCAAAGAGATATGTCGTTCTTAACTTTATGTGTTATCTGCATCTTCAGCCACACCGTCTTCCGACTCACCGCAGCTGCTCCAACAATGGAAGCATACGCTAGAAGGGAGCTATGGTCCCCACTCAACAGTTCCCTATATCGAATGCGTGTGCCCGACATGGACAACCACAACAACTACAGGGCCATCGACAAGTCAACACATGATGCTCACTCCTATGGATGGCGGCCAGATAGGTTGTACCCTCATCTTACTTGTGTGCAACATTTATGGCTTTGTTATTCATCTAAGCATGGAAAATAGATTATCTCATTTCACTGTATACTCATGCTGATCTCTTACGGGTCTTGTTCAGGAGTTAACGATGTTCCATAGTTCAGCTAAGATACTTGTTCTTTAGGTAACGTTGTTCCATAGTTATCATCCATCAGCCAATGCTATCCCACAGGCTGGTGATTATAGTATTATACCACTTCTAGTATTACCTATGTTGTTCTTTAATAGTTTTGTGTGCCATCTAGTTAATCTCGAGTATAAATGATACATTTTCTGTAGCTTTCATCTATGTTCTCCCTTTAGTTTTTGAGACTTGTTGCTGCTAGTTAACCCCAATCCTACTATTTATGTCGTCTCCTACAGGCACTCATTACATAAATCTAACTACTAGTTTTCTTCCATGCATGTCAGATATAATTGCACACACTGATATATCCACAAGAACATCACAGAGCAATGTAAAGGCCAATAAACTTGATGTCAACGATACCCAATATGATGGAACATGTAAAGGCAGTTCTTCAGAAGACTTGCAGAAAGATGATGAATCCTCTTCACCCCACAAGGTCCTTGCTCTAACTTGGCCCGTGATATGGTACAACATGCATATAATGTCCTGGAGTGTATCTACTCTATTGCAATGCCATGTGCTTAGCATGTTGATCATGCATGTAAATATGTCATGCCTTCCTGTTTTTCAGTACCTATTCCATTCATGATAACATGTTTTCAAATTCAAGTACTGTCATTCTACTCTATCGCAATGCCATATGCTTAATTTGGACATCATGCTTCTGAATATCTTATGCATTGTTATTCATCAGTATGTACTTCATCTGTCTACCATACCATGTTTTTTACATTGAAGTGTTGTTCTAGTGCTCCATTGCAATGCCATCTTAGTTTCCCAATCATACACGTGTATGTTGCCTTAGTTTTTTCTGTACGTATTCCGCTAGCATACAGTTTCACATTCAACTAGTGTTTTTTTACTGTGTTGTCCTGTCGTATCCCTAGTTCTTACACCATACTCCATCTGTCCGGATTACATTTTGCCGAAATGGATAAAAAAGGATGTATCTAGAACTGAAATACGCCTAGACCGATCCATTTTTTTCCGGATGGAGGGATACATGTCAATATGTCATGCCTTTCTATTCTTCAGTACCTATCCCATCTCTCTGTTATAGCATGTTTTATAATTAAAGCACCATTCTTCTATACAAGGCATGCAAGGGGAAGACGACTATGTTAGAATCTGAAGGGTTACAAACAAGGCCTTTGCAAAAGATCCAAATGCCAGGAGATAATAAACCAACTCCAGTTTTTATAGATACTGCTCCAGCATAGAGAAACCCAACTCCTACTGATAATAAGCAGATTCCAGTGGCCAAAGAACTAGTCCGCTCCAGTCCAGCAAAAATATGTCAACTCCATTCTAAGAAGCGTGTGCGTATCCTTGCATCATGAAATTTTATAGCATGTTGATCATATTTTTTACATGTTTCTTACCCATCTCTCTTTTAGAAAATAAGCTTAACAGATAGAAGAATTTCTGCACTTGTATCGTCTGTGAGGAAAGATTCTTGCCGGAATTCTCTATGCTCCAATGCAGATGTAAGTACCTGTTGTATATCACTGTATTTTTACATCAGCATGTATTTTGTTAATCGCGTGAATCCAACCTTTATCTGATCTAAATTTAGTTGTAGAAAAATGTATGATTAAAGGCACAATGTTGATTTTTGTAAGGAAAACTGCCTGGTAGTTTTGCATCCTAAGCTGCATGAGTGTACTATCT
This sequence comes from Triticum aestivum, assembly GCF_018294505.1. NCBI lineage: Eukaryota > Viridiplantae > Streptophyta > Magnoliopsida > Poales > Poaceae > Triticum > Triticum aestivum. The sequence continues at coordinate 78,621,623 of NC_057801.1, read as the reverse complement.
CATATCAGTGGGTTTGAATACTTCGGTTATGCAGTGGGTTTTTAGTGTTTTTTACTGTGTTGTCCTATCAAATCCCTAGCTCTTACATCATACTCCCTCCGTCTGGATTACATGTAGCAGAAATGGATAAAACTGGATGTGTCTAGAACTGAAATACGCCTAGACCCATCCATTTATTTCTGGATGGAGGGAATACATGTCAATATGTCATGCCTTTCTATTCTTCAATACCTATTGCATCTCCACTATAGCATGTTTTATAATTGAAGCACCATTCTTCTATATAAGGCATGCAAGGGGAAGACGGCTATGTTAGAATCTGAAGGGTTACAAACCAGGTCTTTGCAAAAGATCCAAATGCCAGGATATAATAAACCAACTCCATTTTTCATAGATACTGCTCCAGCACAGAGAAACCCAACTCCCACTGATAATAAGCAGATTCCAGTGGCCAAAGAACTAGTTCGCTCCAGTCCAGCAAAAGAATGTCAACTCCATTCTAAGAAGAGTGTGCGTATCCTCGCATCATGAAATTTTATAGCATTCTGATCATATTTTCTACATGTTTCTTACCCATCTCTCTTTTATAAAATAAGGTTAAACGATAGAAGACTTCCTCCATTGGGATCGTATTCGGGGTAAATATCTTGTGGGAATTCTCTGTGCTCCAATGCTGATGTAAGTACCTGTTGTATATCACTATATTTTTACATCAGCATGTATTTTGTTAATCGGCGTGAATCTAACCTTTATCTTATCTAAAATTAGTTGTAGCAAAATTTTAAAGGTGCCAATGTTGATTTTTGTAAGGAAAACTGCTTGGTAGTTTTGCATACTGAGCTGCATGAGTGTACTATCTCATATGATGCACATTACTGAATTGTAGTGCTGCTCTGGTTGCCCATTCATTCATTGTGTCAATGTTGTTTTCGTATTACCTTACCTGGCTGATGATAGTTGTGCCATATTGTGTTAATTTGGTGTAGGCTAGTTGCCTAAATGTTCGTTGTGTCAATGTTGCTTTCCTATTATCTGACTTGGCCAATGATGCCAATGCTAGTGTGTTAATTTGGTGCTGGTTGCTGAAGATAAGAAGAGAAACTCTGAAAACAGCAAGGCAACCCCATTGTTTCTTTCCAATAAATCTAGGATAGGTAATATGGCAATAACTCATGATTAATCTGTTTGGTTCCCCTCCTAATTTATGTTATGATGCAGTGGTCGAGACACTCTCCACTATCAATAATACAAGCCTGCCAAAATCGCCATGTGAATCTGTTCAGTATCCTCTGTCTTGAATGCAACGAAATAAATGTATGTTTGTGAACCAATTAATGGCTGAAGCAATGATAGAAATGGTGGAGGAATCAGAGGTGCAGAGTCCTGCGATACAATAACTGATCAATGTTTTCAGAGACAGTGTAGCAAAGCAGCAATAACTTGCCCACATGCTTATGGGCGTCATCTGTGCTGAGGTTGCAGATTGTGACGTTGTAGATCGTTAGGTTCTGCTCATTTATTTGCACATGCATCCATCTTTGATTACCCAGTGGATGTAATTTCCTGTAATATATGCTGGATGTGCAACGTTTTCCCTGTATGTCGTACTTTTGCTTGATCAGTTTTGGTCCTGTGCATAATTGCTCGTCCTAATGGGCTCAAATTATCTAATTTGGCCTAAAGACATGTACGAACTTTAGTGGGCCCATAAGTTAATGGGCCGTTACTAGGCCGAAAGTTAATGGTCGGCCCTCTTACCTCCCGGGTCGTTAACAGGCCGACATCGAAGCGGGCAGTAGGTGGGCCCAATTGATTTCACATGCCGTTAATAGGCCGTTACTAAGTTTGGGCTACATATGGCCCAACTATACTGTAGGCCTTTAGCAGGCCGAAAGAGACAGCGGGCTTGTACTGGACCATGAAGAGCATGGGCCGCTAAGAGGACGAAAGTCAGGTCGTATTGTAAATGGCCCAACTATGTTGTGGGCCTTTAGTAGGCCAAAAGAGAAACCGGGCTGGTATTGGACCATGAAGGGCATGGGCCGTTAAAGGCCAAAACTAAGGTCCGACTACAAATGGCCCAACTCATTTATGGTCCGTTAATAGGCCAAAAGGCACACAGGGCCGAGAATTGGTCCAACACTTAAATGAGTCGCGAAAAGGCCAAAACTTAGGTCTTACTACAAATGGCCCAACTGATTTATGGGCCGCCAACAGGCTGAAAGAGACACTGGGCCGAAAATTGGCCCAACACTTAAATGGGCCGCTAAAAGGCCGAAACTCAGGTCCCACTACAAATGGCCCATCTGATTTATGGGCCGTTAACAGGTTGAAAGACACACCGGTCCAAAAATTTGCCCAACATTTAAATGGGTCACTAAAAGGCCGAAAGATCTACATCCTGAAAATTGGCCCATCCATTGAATGGGCCGTTAACAGGCCGAAATCTCATCGGGCCGATATTGAGCCCAAATATATAGCAGGCTGTTAACGGGCTCGAACTGACGATGGGTTGTGTGTCAAATCTTTAATGGGCCGTTGACGGGCCAAATTGGCACATGTCGTATGGGTCGTGGGCTTAAATGGACCTAACACAAGTAGGCCTTATATGGGCAGGCCTGCTAATTTTTACTAGGCCGGCCTACTAATTTTTACTAGGCCAGCCTTTTCACCAGAATGGGCCACTGTTGGGCCGTGCCACGTGTCGACCTATCATAGGCGCCTCCTGTCCAATGAGTGGATGACATCTGTCCCAACGGTGAGGCAACACATGTTTCCTCTGGCCAATGATGATTTTACACGTGGAAAATCCCCATTGGTTTGGGCTATTAACGGGTTATCGGATCCAAAACTGGACCCGATAGCTTAACGGTGTTCCGTTATGGTGGATGCCATGTGTCGTTCACCCTTGACGAAAGCACTTCTATGACGCGCGATTTATCGTCATGGAAGTGGACACTTCCGTGATGATAATTTTGGTAATGTCATGGAACACTTCTATGACAGCACAGGTATGACTATCTTGATTCTGTCATAAAATCGTCATGGATGTACATGCATGACAAAAAATGTGACCTACTGTGACAAACATGTATCATCATGGAAGTGTATTTTTTTGTAGTGTAAGTTTGGGGGTGTTGATACGTCTCCGTCTTATCTACTTTTCCTAATGCTTTTGCTCTTTTTTGGACCCTAATTTGCATGATTTGAATGAAACTAACCCAGACTGACGTTGTTTTTGGCAGAACTACTATGGTGTTGTTTTTGTGTAGAAATGAAAGTTCTCAGATTTGGACAAAACTTTTTGAAGAATTATTTCAGAATATATAAAAAATAATGGAACCAAGAACCACCGGAGGGGTGCCCTGGCTGGGCAAGATACACCAGCCCCCCCCCTTTGGCGCGCCCGGGTGGGTTGTGGTCCCCTCGTGGCCCCCCTGACCCTAATTCCAACTCCATAAATAACTCTTTTCGGAGAAAAAATAGGAGAGGAAGTTTCATCGCATTTCATGATACGGAGCCGCCGCCACCTCCGATTCTTCATCGGGAGGCCAAATCCGGAGTCTGTTCTGGGCTTCGGAGAGGGGAATCTTTGGTCTTTGTCATCACCACCCCTCCTTCATCACCAATTCCATGATGCTCCCCATCGGGAGTGAGTAATTCCTTCACAGGCTCCCTGGTCGGTGAGGAGTTGGATGAGATTCATCGCTATGTTCTGAGATTGATGTTGTTATGACTTTGCCATGCTTAATGCTTGTCACTAGGGCCCGAGTGCCATGATTTCAGATCTGAACCGTTTATGTTTTCACTATTATATCTATGTTCTAGATCCGATCTTGCAAGTCATATTCACCTATAACATGTTATGATCCGTAAACCCTAGTGTGACAGTAATTGGGATACTTTCTGGTAATGGCCATAGTTTGAGGAGTTCATGTATTCAGTATGTGTTAATGGTTTATTCCAGTTCTCTATTAAAGGGAGGCCTTAATATCCCTTAGTTTCCTTATGGACCCCGCTTCCACGGGAGGGTAGGACAAAAGATGTCATGCAAGTTCTTTTCCATAAGCACATATGACTATTTACGGAATACATGCCTACATTATATTTATGAACTGGAGCTAGTTTTGTATCGCCCTAGGTTATGATTGTTATGTGATGAATATCATCCAACGGATTCAACGATCCAATGCCTACAAGTTCTCCACATATTGTTCTTGCTAAGTTACTATTGCTACGAGTTTTGCTCCATCTGTGCAAAATTCGATCAAGGTTGCTTAAACAGTCATCAAAAGAAGTTCCATACACAGAAAAATCGTCCATGAAAACCTCAACAATCTTTTCAAAAAAATCAGAGAATATAGCAGTCATGCATCTTTGCAAGGTAGCAGGTGCATTGCATAGACCAAAAGGCATACGTACATAAGCATAAGTTGCAAAAGGGCAGGTAAAGGTGGTTTTTTCTTGATCGGGTTGTGAAGAAGGTATTTGAGAAAAACCAGAATATCCAACAAGGAAACAAAAGTGTGTGTCCTTAGATAGTCTTTCTAACATTTGATCAATAAAAGGCAAGAGGTAATGATATTTTCTAGTTGCTTTATTTAATTTTTTAAAATCAATTACCATTCTATAGCGAGTAACAATTCTTTGTGGAATGAGTTCATTCTTATCATTAAGAACAATAGTAATGCCTCCCTTCTTAGGGACACAATGAACAGGACTTACCCATCTACTATTAGCTACGGGATAGATTATACCTGCTTCCAGAAGCTTTAGTACTTCAGTTCTTACCACTTCTTTCATCTTAGGATTTAAACGACGTTGATGATTAATAACGGGTTTAGCATCAGGTTCCATATTAAACTCGTGCTGACAGAGAGTGGGACTAATGCCCTTGAGATCATCAAGAGTATATCCAATAGCAGCTTTGTGTTTCTTCAGAATTTTCAATAAACTTTCTTCTTCATGTTCTGAAAGGTTAGCACTAATAATAACAGGATATATCTTTATTTTCATTAAGATAAGCATATTTCAAAGTGTTAGGCAATTGTTTTAATTCGAACACAGGATCACCTTTAGGTGGAGGTGGACCTCCTAGAGTTTCAATAGGCAAATTGTGTTTAAGCATAGGTCATTGTTCAAAGAAAATCTTATCTATCTCATTTCTTTCATGCATATGCATATCATTTTCATGGTCTAGCAGATATTGTTCTAAAGGATCAGTAGGAGGCACGATAATAGAAGCAAGACCAATTGTTTCATCCTTACTAGAAAATTCTTTCTTATGATGTTTCTACTGAACTTAGAAAAATTAAACTCGTGAGATTCATTACCAAAACTAACACCAATGGTTTGCTTCCCAATATCTATTTTAGCATGAACGGTGTTCAAGAAAGGTCTACCAAAGATAATGGGACATAAGTCATCTTGTGGGGAACTAAGGACTAGAAAATCAGTAGGATATTTTATTTACCCACACAATACTTCAACATCTCTAACAATCCCAAGTGGTGTGATGGTGTCTCTATTAGCAAGTTTAATAGTAACATCTATGTCTTCCATTTTAGCGGGTGTTATGTCATTCATAATTTCTTGATATAAGGTAAAAGGGATAGCACTCACGCTAGCACCTAAGTCACGTAAACCATGATAACGATGATCTCCTATTTTAACTTAGACCACAAGCATGCCAACAACAGGTCTATGTTTATATTTCTCATCGGGTTTGGCAATTCTAGCAGCTTCATCACAGAAGTAAATAGCATGCCCATCTATATTTTCTACCAAGAGATCTTTAACCATAGCAACAATAGGTTCTACTTTGGTTTTTTCCGATGGTTTAATTTAGGTGCTCTAATATTTCTTTTATTGACCATGGCTGAAACCTTAGCATGTTCCTTTATCCTAACAGGAAAAGGTGGTTTCAGTATAAGCAGTAAGTACAACTAGATCAATATTATAAATAATACTCCCTTCATCCCCAAATTCTTGTCTCAGATTTGTATAGATACGGATGTATCTAATACTAAAATGTGACTTGATACATCCGTATTTAGACAAATCTAAGACAAGAATTTTGGGACGGAGGGAGTAGTTTCATCTTTGGCTATTACCGGTTCTTTAATTTCTTCTTTAGTAGGTGTGTGATATTTAAACCACTTCTCCATAGGGAGATCAACATGAGTAGAAAATGATTCACAAAAAGAGGCTACTATCTCAGAGTCAAGTCCATATTTAGTGCTAAACTTTTGAAAAGCATCGGTATTCATAAAAGATTTAACACAATCAAACTCAAGCATAATACCTGACTCTTTACCTTCTTCGAGTTCCCAATCTTCAGAGTTGCGTTTAATTCTTTCTAAAAGATCCCACTTGAACTCAATAGTCTTCTTCATAAAAGAACCAGTACAAGAAGTATCGAGCATCGATGTCTGCTAGAACTACGTTGGTATTTCCCCAAAGAGGAAGGGATGATGCAGCACAACAACGATAGGTATTGTCGGGGAATGTAGCATGCAATTTCAATTTTTTTCCTAAGCTCATGCAAGATCTATCTAGGAGATGCATATCAACAAGAGGGGGAGAGTGTGTCGACGTACCCTTGTAGACCGAAAGCGGAAGCGTTTTACAACGCGGTTGATGTAGTCGAACTTCTTCTCATTCCGACCGATCAAGCACCAAACGTACGACACCTCCAAGTTCTGCACACGTTCAGCTCGATGACGTCCCTCGAACTCTTGATCCAGCAAGTGTCAAGGGAGAGTTCCGTCAGCATGACGGCGTGGTGACGAAGATGGTGAAGTGATCCGTGCAGGGCTTCGCCTAAGCACTACGTGAATATGACCGGAGGCGTAAACTGTGGAGGGCGGCGCCGCACACAGCTAACAATGTTTGTTATATATTCTAGCGGTTCCCCCCCTCATATATATAGGTTGGAGGGGAGGAAAGGCATCCAAGGGGGCGCCCCAAGTAGGAGGAATCCTACTTGGGCACCTCCCAATTCGCCCTCCCCTCTTTTCTATTCCTATGTGGAGTAGGAAGGGAAGAGGGGGAAGGGGAATCCTATTCCCTTTTTTCCTTTCCTCCTTCCCCTTTCCTTCTCCAATTTGTCCAGCCCATATGAGGGGAGGGCACACCAGCCCCTTTATGGCTGGTGTGTTTCCCCTCTTGGCCCATAAGGCCCATATAGTTTGCCGGGGGTAGCCCAAAACCCCTTCTGGTGACCCGATACGTACCCGGTAACCCCAGAACACTTCCAGTGTCCGAATACTATCATCCTATATATGAATATTTACCTCTCAACCATTTAGAGACTCCTCGTCATGTCTGTGATCTCATCCGGGACTCCGAACAACATTGGGTCACCAAATCGTCATCGAACGTTAAGCGTGCGGACCCTACGGGTTCGAGAACTATGTAGACATGACCGAGACACCTCTCCGGTCAATAACCAATAGTGGAACCTGGATGCTCATATTGGCTCCCACATATTCTACGAAGATCTTTATCGGTCGAACCGTTATGACAACAAACGTTATTCACTTTTTCATCGATATGTTACTTACCCGAGATTCGACCGTCGGCATCTTCATACCTAGTTCAATCTCGTTACCGGCAAGTCTCTTTACTCGTTCCATAATGCATCATACCATAACTAACTCATTAGTTACATTGCTTGAAAGTCTTATTATGATGTGCATTACGGAGAGGGCCCAGAGATACCTCTTCGATACTTAGAGTGAAAAATCCTAATCTCGATCTATGGCAACCCAACAAATACCTTCGGAGATACCTGTAGAGAATCTTTATAATCACCTAGTTACGTTGTGACGTTTGATAGCACACAAGGTATTCCTCTGGTATCCAGGAGTTGCATAATCCCATAGTCAAAGGAATATGTATAAGTCATGAAGAAAGCAATAGCAATAAAACTTAACGATCATTATGCTAAGCTAATGGATGGGTCTTGTCCATCACATCATTCTCCTAATGATGTGATCCCGTTCATCAAATGACAACACATGTCTATGGTTAGGAAACTTAACCATATGTGATTAACGAGATAGTCTAGTAGAGGCTTACTAGGGACACTGTGTTTTGTCTATGTATCCACACATGTATCAATTTTCCGGTTAATACAAATCTAGCATGAATAATAAACATTTATCATGATATAAGGAAATAACAACTTTATTATTGCCTCTAGGGCATATTTCCTTCAGGTATAGCCCTCAGTGATGAGACCAAGGTTATCGAACCAGTAGGACAACCACGCAACACCACGTAAATAGCTCATGCACACAAAGAACAAATACTTGCAATCGACGTAAGAGAGGGTTTGTCAATCCCTCACGGGTAAAAAGATAGATAAAATTGTAGTAGATTGGATAAATAGAGAGATAAAATAAATAACAATAAATTGCAACAAGATATTTTTAATTTTTGAATTAATAGATCTGAAAATAAAAGCAAATAAAAATAGATTGCAAAGGAAAATATAATAAAGAAGAGACCCGGGGCCCGTAGATTTCACTAGTGGCTTCTCTCCAGAGAAATAGGAAACAGTGGGTAAATGAATTACTGTTGGGCAATTGATAAAACTTCAAATAATCATGACGATATCCAGGCAATGATCATTTTATAGGCATCATGTCCAAGATTAGTAGACCGACTCTTGCCTGCATCTACTACTATTACTCCACACATCGACCGCTATCCAACATGCATCTACTATAAAGTTCATGGAGAAATGGAGTAATGCAATGAGAACGATGACATGATGTAGACAAGATCTATTTACGTAGAAATAGACCCCATCTTGTTATCCTTAATAGCAACAATACATACGTGTCGGCTCCTCTTCTGTCACTGGGATCAAGCACCGTAAGATCAAACCCATTACAAAGCACCTCTTCCCATTGCAAGATAAATAGATCAAGTTGGCCAAACAAAACCCAAATATCAGAGAACAAATAGGGGGCGATAAGCAATCATGCATATAAGAGATCAAAGAAGACTCAAATAACTTTCATGGATAAAAACATAGATCTGATCATAAACTCAAAGTTCATCGAATCCCAACAAACACACCGCAAAAAGAGTTACATCAAATAGATCTCCAAGAGAACATTGTATTGAGAATCAAAGGAGAGAGAGGAAGCCATCTAGCTACTAAGTACGGACCCGTGGGTCTACAATGAACCACTCACGCATCATCGGAGAGGCACCAGTGAGGATGATGAATCCCTCTATGATGGTGTCTAGATTGGATTTGGTGGTTCTGGAACTTGCGACGGTTAGAATTGATTTTCGTCGACTCCCCTAGGGTTTCTGGAATATTGGGGTATTTATAGAGCAAAGAGGCGGTGCGGGAGGCCACCAAGGTGGGCACAACCCACCTGGGTGCGCTTGGGCCCCCAGGCGCGCCCTAGTGGGTTGTGCTCCCCTCGAAGCACCCCTCTAGTACTTTTTCGGCCCATCTGGTGTCTTCTGGTCCAGAAAAAAATCCACAAAAAGTTTCACTGTATTTGGACTTCGTTTGGTATTCATTTCCTGCGATGTAAAAAACAAGTAGAAAACAACAACTGGCACTAGGCACTGTGTCAATAGGTTAGTACCAAAAAATGATATAAAATGATTGTAAAACATCCAAGAATGATAATATAACAACATGGAACAATCAAAAATTATAAATACGTTGGGGACGTATCAGCATCCCCAAGCTTAATTCCTGCTCGTCCTCGAGTAGGTAAATGATAAAAACAAATTTTTTGATGTGGAATGCTGCCTAACATGTTCATCACATATTCTTTTCTTAATAGCATGGAGAACTGGACTTTTATATGGTTCAAAGCAGTACTCTAGTTTGATATGAGGACTTTAATACTCAAGCGTATCAACAAGCAACCATGTCTTTCAAAATATCAACACTAAATCAAGTTATCCCTAGCCCATTATGCTCAATCATTGATCCATTCATGAAACACACTCACATATTAGCTACACCCAATGCTCAAGTATGATCATAGTGCCCCTTAGTTGGTGCTTTATAAGAGAAGATGGAGACTCAAGTAAAAATAAAAATTGCATAAAGTAAAATAAAGGCCCTTTGCAGAGGGAAGTAGGGATTTGTAGAGGTGGTAGAGCTCAAAGTGAAAAAGAGAGAGATAAAAATATTTTTGGAGGCATGCTTTTACTGTCAACGAAAATGATCGAGAAGTTCCCAATACTTTCCATGCTACATATATCACAGGAGGTTCCCAAACAGAAAATAAAGTTTATTCCTTTTTCAACCATACTTTCACTTTCCATGGCTAGCCGTATCCACGGGTGCCTTCCATACCAACACTTTCCATGGAATTTATTATTTGACAACACAAAATAAATTCGTTTTTCATTTCGGGACTGGGCATCCCTAATGCATTTTCCTTACTCTCATGCAATGACAAATGAATAAACACTCATCTTGAGAATAACATATCTAGCATGGAAATATATTAGCCACCCCCTACCGTTTCATGAGCGGTACGAGCACACAAAAGAGAAGTTTATTTTGAAAATTAGAGATGGCACATACAAATTTACTTGGAACGGCAAAAGAATACCGCATATAGGTATGTATAGTGGACTCATGTGGCAAAAACTGGTTTGAAGGATTTTGGATGCACAAGTAGTGATCATACTTAGTGCAAATGAAGGCTAGTAAAGGATTGAGAAGCATCCAACCAAGAAACAAAGAATCTCATAAGCGAGCATTAAGCATAACTAACACCGAATAATGCACCACAAGTAGGATGTAATTTCATTGCATAACTATTGACTTTTGTGCTTGCATAGGAAATCACAAACCTTAACACCAATATTCTTACTAAAGCATAATTACTCATCAACATGACTCGCATATCACTATCATCATATCTCAAAACTATTACAAAGAATCAAGTTTATTTTGATTAATGATCTTCACTCATCAACATGACTCACATATCACTATCATCATATCTCAAAACTATTACAAAGAATCAAGTTTATTTTGTCCAATGATCTTCATGAAAGTTTTTATTATATCCTCCTTGGATATCTATCACTTTGGGACTAGTTTCATATGTTGCTTTTAATAAAGCTCAAACAAATATAGATCATGAGCATCATATTTCTTTCTCTCAGAATAATTTAAGTAAGAGAGAACTTCTTAAAGAATTTACTAACTCTCAAATAAATCTAAGTGAAGCATGAGAGCATTTCATCAAAAATACTAAAGCACACCATGCTCAAAAAGATATAAGTGAAGCACTAGGGCAATTCCATAGCTCATAAAGATTTAACTGAAGCATAGAGAGCAATTCTAACAAGTCATAGCATAATTTTGGCTCTCTCAAATAGGTGTTCCCAGCAAGGATATTTATTGAAAATTAAAAGGAAAAACAAGCAAAGACTCAAGATGCTCGAAGCAAAACTCATAATATGTGACGAATAAAAATATAGTTTCAAGTAAAATACCGATGGTCGTTAGAAGAAAGAAGGGATGCCACTCGGGCATCCCCGAGCTTAGTTGCTTGCTTCTCTTTGGATAATAGCTTGGGATGCCATGGGCATCCCCAAGCTTAGGCTCTTCTTACTCCTTATTCCTTCATCCATCGTAATGTCACCCAAAACTTGAAAACTTCAATCACACAAAACTCAACAAAACCTTCGTGAGATCCGTTAGTATAGGAAAGCAAATCACTAGTATAAGTACTGTTGCAAACCCATCCATATTTTATTCTTGCATTATATCTATTCTATTCCAACTTTTGTATGGCAAAAACTCTTCAAAGAAAACCATAGAATCATCAAAACAAGCACACAACACAAAGAAAACATAATCTGTCAAAAACAGAACAGTCTGTAGCAATCTGGATATTTCGAATACTTCTGTAACTCCCAAAATTCTGAAAAATTAGGACAACATGACAAATTTTTATAACAATCTACTGTAAAAAAGTTCAGAGTTTTTCGCCGCTTCTGTGATTCTTAAAACTTATTTTTCTTGACGCAAAAGTTTCTGTTTTCAGCAAGATCAAATAAACTATCACCCAATATGGTCCCAAAGGCTTTGCTTGCCACAAATACTAATTTAAACCACAAACACACATCAAAACAGAGGCATAATTGGGTATTTTATTGAAAACAGCAAGAAAACCAAAAGGCAAAAAGATACAACTTGGGTTGCCTCCCAACGAGCGCTATCATTTTACGCCCTTAGCTAGGCATAATGCAAAGGATCTAAGTATTGTCATCCTTCTCCTTAATTTCCTTAGAGGTGTTTTTGTCAGGAGGTTTTGTAAAAACAACATAAAACACATTATCCATGGAAACCTTAGCACGATCAAGTTGCTGTTGGAAATATGCCCTAGAGGAATTAATAAAATGGTTATTATTATATTTCCTTGTTCATGATAATTGTCTATTGTTCATGCTATAATTGTATTGACCGGAAACCGTAATACATGTGTGAATACATAGACCACTGTCGGCGTTCTAGGAACGGGGTCCCCAGACTTGCCTGCCTGCGGCCTGCGGTGTGGCTCAAGGGGCGGCCCAGCATGGCCCATCTTCATCAGCACGAGTTCAAGACCCTCGCGAGGGGCCAAGCCTCACGGGGCGGACGACAGGAGGCTTCCTCAGGGACAGCCTCGTCAGGCTGGCTGGCGAGGAGGCGGAGAGATCAAGGCGGGGTACCTCACGAGGTGACCATGACGCAAGCCATGACGACCAAGGGCGCCAGGCGGGCGCCAGGCCGCGCAGTGTCCTCCCTTTCCTCTTTGGTGCAAAGGGAGCAAGCGCAGACGAGAGCATCAAGCAAAGGCATCCATTTCGGTGCAACAAGACCAAGACCAGCAGAACGGTAGGATGGAGGTCATCGTGGAGCCCAAGCCGGCGTCACCACCAGAGCCTTTGGCAGGTGAGGACCAACTTTAGTCAGGTTAAGTGTACTAGATGTTCCCCTTCAAAATGGCCAATTGTTGGCGCCCTTCCCGCTCAATATTTGGGAGGAGGCCCAGGGCCTTTGCCTATAAATAGGACTAGCCACCACAAGCTAGGGGAGGGGAGAGGACAATGGGATCCTCACCAGGAAACCAGTAGAGAGAGCGACTGAACTCCCCCTAGTAGTTCATCGCACCGGCCAAGGACATACCCTCGCGAGGTTGTTCTTCCTTGTATTGTTCATCATCGGCCCAAGAGGCAATCCACCACAGCACACACTGGAGTAGGGTATTACACCACAATGGTGGCCCGAACCAGTATAAACTCTGTGTCTCTTGCATTGTTCCTTTGATTGCTTAGATCATAGCGAGGCGGTGAGGTGTAGGCAGGTAGAAGGCTAGATCTCCGCGCGCACCCCAGAGTTCGAACCTAGAGGGTCTGCCGGAACCCGAAATCCGACATTTGGCGCACCAGGTAGGGGTGCGCCGGAATCCACCTTCTGCCGCTTCGCGTCCCGTCGCATCGTCATCATCATGTCCGGCGACCAGGCAGGCAACCCTGATCCCTGGGCGGCCTGGCCCGCCCACGTAGAACCGCTCGCTCCGGGCAACCCCACGCCCCGGGCAGCTCGCGATCCGTAGGGCGCTGCGGGCCGTGGGCGGCACGGACAGGCAGCGACAGCTCTCACGACGCGGCAGGCGCGGTTGGCGGCGAGGGCCTCCCACCACGCCGTGGCCACGGCGCCGTACACCCGACGGGAGCAGGCGAACTCGAGGGCCGCGCTCACCGTGGCCCGAGAGCTGCTGCAGTGCAGGCTGCTGGAAGGCGGTGGCGACGTGCTGCTAGAGCGGGTGGCAGAGCTCCTGGGCTTTGCTGCCTCGGGGGCTCCCCCTTCTGCACCCAACTCCCACCTCAGGTCCAGGGTGGACCGCACGGGGGCTCCGTGCACTCCTGTGCGGCCCCGAGCGGACTCCAAGACCACCCCAACGCCGGCCAGGCCGTCAGCCCTGGGCCAGCAGCGGCGCTGCCTCTACCCCCGGCCATCGAAGGACTCGCCACAACTCGCGGCCCCGATGAGCCACCGCGCTATCACCCCCAGGCAGGCACATCAAGCAAGACTGCATGGCACGCAGAGCGCTACGACGCGGCCTTCGAGGTGCGACCCGAGAAGAGTACGTGCCCCACATGATGGACCAAGAGCTCACACATGAGGACGAACAAGGCTCTCTCCTCGGCCCAAGCTGGGGGGACGAGACGCCAGAAGCTGAACTCTTCCAGGAGTCCCGAGGAGGCCCCGTCGCCTACACTGGAAACAACGAGTATCTGGTACCACTAATTCCTCAGGAGCAGGCATACGCCAACCATGGATCATAGGAGGTGCAGGTCACGACAACGGGCGGCTGCCCCACTCCCGCAGCTTCCTACCCCTCAGGAGGAGGGCGCCGGGGGCTGCAGGAGAGGGGCAAAGATCCAACATCACCACCACGGTGTTCGAAGAAAGGCGTCCTCAGGAGGTAGGCCCTCTGCTGGGGAGGTGCCCTAGAGCCTGCCCCTCGCAGAGGACCTGTGGTCGTCGGGGGAACCGCTGGCGACCGCTCTACCCCATCGGCAGCGTCCTGGTTTCCGGTCGTCGTCGGTGGCACTAGAGTGCGGCGCAAGGCGGGGCCCTCGTCTGGCGATATGAAGCAAGGCCGGTACCTGTGAAGAAGGCCCAGTGCCTGTGAAGCTCGCCGCCCCGTGACACTCTCACGTAATAATTAGTGGGGCTGTACACACCCCGGAGTCTCAGGGGTGCCGGCCTCAGGCCCTGGGGCTCCCTCCCACGCCCAGTGGCAGCACTTAGCTCCGCGCTGGTGAGAAGACGTCCAAGACTAGACTAGGTGCCGGATGCGGCCTTTTTTCTGCTTTCATTGCTTTTCCCCCTTGGTTGCCGTTTTCCCCCGTTGAATTTAAGTTGAATTTGAGCTCAAGGATTTGCGTGTGTTCGGGGAAGGGGTGTTTTGTCTCGTTCGAGCAATCTCTCGCGTTTTGGTTACCGCTTCGCCTCAGCTGCCTCCCCTCGCGAGCCCATCGTGAGCCAGGCCAGGTGTAGGACCTTGAAGTATGTCTAGAGGGGGGGGGGTGATTAGACTACTTGACCAATAAAAACTTAACCTTTTCCCAATTTTAGAGTTTGGCAGATTTTAGCTACTTTAGGACAAGTCAAGCAATCATCACACTATTCAAGCAAGCATGCAAAGAGTATATAGGCAGCAGAAAATAAAGCATGCAACTTGCAAGAAAGTAAAGGGAAGGGTTTGGAGGATTCAAACGCAATTGGAGACACGGATGTTTTTGGCGTGGTTCCGATAGGTGGTGATATCGTACATCCATGTTGATGGAGACTTCAACCCACGAAGGGTAACGGCTGCGCGAGTCCACGGAGGGCTCCACCCAAGAAGGGTCCATGAAGAAGCAACCTTGTCTATCCCACCATGGCCGTCGCCCACGAAGGACTTGCCTCACTAGCGGTAGATCTTCACGAAGTAGGCGATCTCCTTGCCCTTACAAGCTCCTTGGTTCAACTCCACAATCTTGTCGGAGGCTCCCAAGTGACACCTAGCCAATCTAGGAGACACCACTCTCCAAGAAGTAACAAACGGTGCGTTGATGATGAACTCCTTGCTCTTGTGCTTCAAATGATAGTCTCCCCAACACTCAACTCTCTCTCATAGGTTTTGGATCTGGTGGAAAGAATATTTGAGTGGAAAGCAACTTGGGGAAGGCTAGAGATCAAGATTCATATGGTAGGAATGGAATATCTTGGTCTCAACACATGAGTAGGTGATTCTCTCTCAGAAATGGTAAGTTGGAAGTGTAGGTTCGTTCTGATGGCTCTCTCCATGAATGAAGAGGAGGTGGAGGGGTATATATAGCCTCCACACAAAATCTAACCGTTACACACAATTTACCAAACTCGGTGGGACCGAATTGTTAAACTCGGTCGGACCGATTTAGTAAACCTAGTGACCGTTAGTGATTTTCGGTGGGACTGACTTGCATCTCGGTGAGACCAATTCGGTTAGGGTTAGGGAATAACATAATCTCGGTAAGACCGATTACACAAACTCGGTGAGACCGATTTGGTAATAAGCTTTCCAGAGAGTTGGTCAGGTAAACTCGGTGGGACCGATTTGCTCTATTCGGTGAGACCGAAATGTTACAAAAGGGAAACAGAGAGTTTACATTGCAATCTCGGTGGGACCGATCGCTCACTTCGGTTAGACCAAAATGTTACAAAGGGAAACAGGGAGATTACAACCCCATCTCGGTGAGACCGAGATCCCTATCGGTAAGACCGATTTGCTTAGGGTTTGTGGCAGTGGCTATGACTTTTGGAATCGGTGGCGCCGGATAGGAAGAATCAGTGTGACCGATTTTGGCTTTGGGTTTCGGTCATTTGTGGATGTGGGAAAGTAGTTGAGGGTTTTGGAGCATATCACTAAGCACATGAAGCAAGAGGCTCATTAAGCAACACCTCATCCCTCCTTGATAGTATTGGCTTTTCCTATAGACTCAATGTGATCTTGGATCACTAAAATATAAAATGAAGAGTCTTGAGCTTTTGAGCTTGAGCCAATCCTTTGTCCTTAGTATTTTGAGGGATCCACTTTCATCATCCATGCCATGCCATTCATTGAGCTTTCCTGAAATAATAGTCTTGGAATAGCATTAGCTCAATGAGCTATATGTTGTTATGAATTACCAAAACCACCTAGGGATAGTTGCACTTTCAATCTCCCCCTTTTTGGTAATTGATGACAACATATAGATCAAAGCTTCGACAAATGATAATAAGATTGAATAACATCGTCGCTTTGAGAAGTATGTGATAAGCAAGAGCTCCCCCTAAATTTGTGCATCGTTTAAGATTTGCTTTGGACTGCAAATGCACAATGAATTAGGCTCATGGGTTACTCTTCCATGTCACATACATCTTGGTGGAGCGCTCAAAATAATAAATAATGAATACAAGCACTCATAACCAAGCATAGTGAATGATCACATAAGATGGATAGGATAATATCATCAAACATGTATAAGTGTAGCTTATGATCAAACACATGATCATCAATGTCTCACAAGCATAGTATCTCAACGAAAAGCAAACAAAGTTTGAAAAACCACCAAATAAAGCAAGAGAGAATAAAAGCAACACACTCTCTCTCTCGAAGCCTATGATCTATACATTTTTCTCCCTCTTTGGCAACAAGTTACCAAAAAGTTCATAGAAAATGCATAGTGCTAGATCTTCTCTCAGGCTTGATCTTCTGGTGGTGGTGTCCTGATAACTCCAAGGACGAAGGCTTTAGTTGAAGTAGAGGGCGCCGTAGTAGATGCTGGAGCTGGTTGCACTGGAACTGAAGGTGCTGTGGCTGGTGCTGAAGTTGTTGCTCTAGTGTCTGTCACTGGCACTGCAACTGACCTCTGGGCTCTGGGCACTCTGGCAAACACATTTGTGGTAGTCTTGCCCTACCTCTCCTGCACTTCATCCTGCAGCTGCTCCACAACTGACTGAATCTCAGTTACTTTAACATCAAGGTCATGAAACTTGAGTTCCATGATTCTCTCTAGGCTCTCCTGATTCTGAGTGAGGGTGGCCAGTCCTTTCTCAATCCTCAGTGTAGATGCTATCAAGTAACCAAGCTGCTCTTGTTTGGTTTTCAGGAAATATTCAGATGCCTCCTCTTGAGTTGGCATCTTGGCAGCCTTCTCCTTCCTTGCCTTCTCCTTCTTCTCCTGAGCTTGAACAGATTGTGGATCATCTTCATTCATGACAACCTCATTGTCCTCAAAGTCTGGATAAAGTGGAAAATGTTCCTTATCCAATTGATATCTCCCTGTGCCCATCTTTGAGTTGATCAATTCCTGAATCTGAGGTGCATATCCATAGCTCCTCTTCTAATCTGCTGCAATCCTCTTGATTGTTTCAATCATCAGGCTCATGACTTTGAACTTCTGGGGCACATCAAATACATGCAGCATGTTAATGGCATGCCCTCTGATCATGTTATGGTCACCAGACTTGGGCAACAAGGTGTGCCTCAGGATCCAATTGATGGTTGGCAACCTTGACAGCAGAAAGTGAACTGATCCAAACTTGTGAGTTTCTACTGCTTTGTCTGGGATTTCCTTGTACATGTGAGCCATTGAATTGTGACCCAACTTCTTCTTTGCATAAATGTCCAGGTCATCCTCATTTTCCTGGGGGGCATTTATCAGATTGCCCATTCTTCAACAGTAGATTGGTACCTTGTACCTTCATACATCCAAACAATTCTACCATCTGGGTAAAAATGTGCTGTGGAGTAGAACTGCATGATAAGCTCATCATTCCAGTGGGTGGACTTCTGTCCCACATAATCAGCAACTCCACAAGCAACAAAGCTGTCTTGCACTCCAGGATAGTGCTGTTCATTTTCCTTGATGTAGGTCCAGTCGACCCACCTCATGTCACAGACTATAGGCTTCTTGTCCAACAAAATTGTTTCATAAAAGTCCTGCTGTTCCTTTGTATGGAACCTCTAGTCAACAACAGTTCTTCTTCTTGAAGCATATGAATCTTCCATCCTCCACAGTCTCAGCCCTGAATCCTTCCTGATTCTCATGTCCTCAGCCACAGGATGGGCATCAATGTGGTCTGGTATCTTGGGCTTGAGCTTTCTTAGGACTTGGCCTTCTTCATCTTCTTCTTCAGCAACATTGGGCACTAGGGCCTTGTTCTTCTCAGCAGCTGGAATACTCCTAGTATTCCTCTTTGGAACTAGCTTGGCCTTGGAGGCAGCTTTGGGTGCATCCTTGGGCTTAGATGTTGCAGCCCCTGATCTGATTGCATCACCCATAAGCTTAGGTGCCTTAGGTGCTGGTGCAACATCCTCTTCCTCTTCTTCTGAATCTCTTCTCATGGAGGGCTTTCCAAGGACCTTGGCAGTTGTGGTTCTAGCTCTCTTCTTCATGTCTTGAGGTCCATCATCCTCTGACTCAATTGTGAATTTCATAGACTCTCCAGTAGGAACTTTCTGAGGTTTGGATGATGTATCTTTCCTTGCAGGTGCCTCTTTGGGTTGAGCCTGAGCTGGCACTTGAGTAGACTTTCTGGCCTTTGGCATTGGTGTCCTCTTGGCAGGAACTTTCCTCTTCAGACCTGGTTTAGTGCTCTGAGCAGATCCATACTCTTTCTTGAGCACTACTTTCTTGGAAGTAGCCTCATCTTCCTTAGCTTTGTAATCTTCATCCTTAGAATCTGAAGTTCTTTTCCTCCTTTGCCTAGTTGCAGCCTTAGGCAAGTTGCTAGGAGTACTTCTGCTCCCATCATCTGAAGTTGAGGGACTAGTGCCCTCACTCAAGTCCATCTGCTCTTCTGACCTGTTCTGGCTGTCACTTTGATCTGACATACTGTAAAAGCGGACTGCTGACCCTGTGAAGAGTTATAGATGAGATAGAATAGATGAGCATCACAAAATGCAGAGATTTTTGCAAAAGATTGATTCAAAAGTTTAGTTTTCCACAGAAAGCATTTCGGATCAACCGATTTTCAAACTCGGTGATACCGAAGCAGTTTTGGAACCTAAACTGATGATCTCGGTTGGACCGAGTCTCAGTTTGGTGGCACCGAGACTGCTAGGGTTTCACAGAATCCTCAAATTGGTCGCACCGATTAGTAGTTCTCGGTCAGACCGAGAGTCACTAGTGCAATGGCAAAAGCCAAATTGGTGAGACCGAGTTTTTCAACTCGGTGGGTCCGAGATGGTTTCGGCGGAAACCTAACCCTAAAAATTTGAATCTCATCTAATCTATGGATTACTTTGGCTGGATAGAAGAGTCTCAATCGTGGCAAGAATCAATATGAATACAATGTGCTAGGAATCAGACGTGGATAGCACAAAGATCAAGTCCATACCCTAACTTGGCGGTGGACTTGCTACGGTGGCAACGGCGGGGACGAAATCCGTTGACGGCGGCGGAGACCAGCGACAGGAGGCTGCTGGCGACGAGGAGACGATCCGGAGACCACCGATGGCAGAGCGAGCTAGTGCGCGGGCGAAGGGTTTTGGAAAAATTTCCAAAATTTTGCCCGTGGCTATATATAGCCCGACCCTATCGGTGTGACCGAGTGGAACAACTCGGTGGCACCGAGATGCATAACTGTGTGCAGTTACAGCAAATTGGTGAGACCGAAAAGTTCAAATCGGTTGCACCGAGATTGAAAACTCAGATCAACTTAGTGATCTCGGTAGGACCGAAGTGGAGGAATCGGTCAGACTGAGAATCACAAAGAGGTTTTGGAAGTTTAAGTCTATGACGAATCGGGGACTCCGAGTGCTCCTCACACAGAGTGGTTCGAATCTGACTTGATCAAATTTTGTGATGTAGCATGAAAAGAGTTTGAGATGAGAAAAGCATAGATAGCTAAAGAAGGTTCTTAGGCATTCTTGTCCATCCACTTGGCAAAAAGAAAAGAAACCAAACAATCAAAACAACAAGTGGATGTCCTTGAATGAGTAAAATATGCACCAACATGCTCACACAATAAAATGGCAAATGAAATATGTGGCAAAGCATGCACAACCAATTCTAGCATCTATCAAACAATTGGGGATGACTAGGTCATCTATATATGAGTATATTGACTTAGGAGTCAAATGAGAACATTTGATCATAGGTCATACTCATCGTTTAAGCTCAAGTGGGGTTACCACTTTTACATAATGCATTGATGTGTTCACACCATTAGAGTTGCTTTGACTCAATTCTTAGATTTAAGCTCCCCCTAGATGTGAGATCCCCCCTTTAGAGGGATGAACTAACCTTGGGTTTTGTCAATGATGACTTCATGTAGGTGTTGAAGATGTAGATGCTCAATGTTGATGTAGATCATTTGGAGCAATCCTTTGGAGTGAGTTGCACTTTCAACTTACCTACATGGGTTAGTCCCACAAGGAACAAACAAGAATATCCATAGACATAGAGTGATGCACACACAAGATGATGTCCATGAACACATTAGGTTACCTTGTCCCTTGCCTTACCAACATGAGGGTTTGTGACTCCTTGAACCAGTGCAAGATGTGGAA
This sequence comes from Triticum aestivum, assembly GCF_018294505.1. Lineage (NCBI taxonomy): Eukaryota > Viridiplantae > Streptophyta > Magnoliopsida > Poales > Poaceae > Triticum > Triticum aestivum. The sequence continues at coordinate 78,600,543 of NC_057801.1, read as the reverse complement.
GTTGATTGCACTTGTTCTTGCCATAATGATATGAGTGAAGAATGTTGGCGGAGTCACCCTCAAGAACTCTCTAGTTCTTCTTCGGGATCCACATCATCTTGATGGGAATCCTTGGAGTTGTAGTTGTACTTGATGAAGTAGAACTTGATGTAGTCTTGGGAACCCACTTGAACGAGGCTTTAGGTGCTTCTTCACATGCATCAATCTCTTCTTGAAGCTTGTCCTTGCCTTGTTCTTGTGGTCTTGTGGTGGAAGATCATCTTGAGCTTGTGTTCCCTTGAAGGAAGTAGATCATACTTCTCTTGTTGAGGAACAAACTTTGTCTTGGGGTATTGATCTTCTTCCCACTCAACTCCATTGGCATTGAACTTTCGTTCAAAACCAACACCTTGATTCTTCCGGTGCCTTCCTTCCTTGCGTACAATTTCCTCGAATTGCTTACTCCCGGCAAGGCTCTTGTAAACACCTTTCTCTATAATTCCCTTCAATAAGCTATTTTCTTGCTCAAGTGTAACTTGGCTAAGAGAATCATTAGTGGAATCAAGAGAACTACTAGAAGCAACAATATTGGATTTGACATTATTATTGTTACTAGTAGAGGAAGTATCTTTCTTGTACTTGTTACTAGACTTGACTTGAGGCATGTAAGTAGATAAGAGTAAACGCTTGGCAATGTAAGAAGAACTTTTCTTCCGGAGATCATCATTTATTGCTTTTAAGAACTCATGCTCTTGCTCAAGATTGAGCTTTTCAAAGCGTAACTTCTCATGAGCCCTTAAAAGTTCTCGATGATCTTCGAAGATAGTTTCATGAGCCAACTTAAGAGTGTTTAGTTCTTGAGTTAGAAGCTCAATCTTCTCCTTATCATTGTCATTCGTTTTATCTTGATTAGCATGATTAAATGACGTTTCATCATAGTATTCATCACTAGAGTTGTCAACAAGTAAATCATCATCCACAAGCAAGTCATCTTCATCACTATTGAAATCAACATACTCAGGATGTGTTACCTTTGGACCTTTGGCCATGAAGCACTTTCCAACACCTTCATTTGGTGAATCAAATATGTCATAGGAGTTGGTTGACACAAGTGCTAGACCGGCAACACCTTCATCTTGAGTATATTCGGAGTCGGAGTGATAGCTTCTCTCGGAGTGATTGTCGGAGTTGGAGCCGAAAACCCATTCACCAACATGAGCTTGATGTCTTCGTTATGTGTAGCTCCTATATGACTTGTCCTTCCTTTCCAAATCCTTGCTTCTCCGTGAGGGTCTTCGTTCATAACGATCATCTCTACTCCTCCTCTCTCTTGGTGGTGATTCTTCTCTTTTGCTTCTTCTTATTGGAGAATCTTCTCTTCTTTTGTAGGGTGTCGTACACTCATTGGAATAGTGTCCGGGTCTCCAACAATTGTAGCAATTGCGCTCTCGACTAGAAGATCTCTTGTCATTGTAAGACCTTGACTTAGAGCTTCTTTCTTTGCTTCTACTCTTATAGAATTTGTTGTAGTTCTTCACCATTAAGCTCAATTCTTCATTGAAGGTTTGTTTCTCACTTGATGATGTGGGGGATTCACTTGAGGCTTTGTAAGCACCACTTGACTTGTTGTGAAGTTCCACCTTATCCTTGAGTGACATCTCATGAGCAACAATTCTTCCAATGACTTCCGTTGGCTTGAGATCTTTGTAGTTTGGCATCATTTGGATCAATGTGCACATGGTATCATACTTACCATCCAATGCTCTTAGGATTTTCATGATGATGAATTTGTCGGTCATCTCTTCACTCCCTAAGCCGGCAATCTCATTTGTGATAAGAGCAAGCCTAGAGTACATTTCAGTGACACCTTCACCATCCTTCATTTTGAACTTGTCAAGCTGACTCTGGAGCACATCCAACTTGGATTCCTTGACGGACTCGGTACCTTCATGCATATCAATCAAAGTATCCCAAATTTCCTTTGCATTCTCAAGACGGCTGATTTTGTTGAATTCTTCGGGGCACAATCCGTTGAAGATGATATCGCATGCTTGAGCGTTGTATTGCAGCATCTTCAATTCTTCCGTATTAGCTTCACGGTTTGGTTCTCTCCCATCGAAAAATTCACCTTGCAAGCCAATACAAATAATTGCCCAAATGGCGGGGTTATGTCCAAGAATATGCATTTTCATCTTGTGCTTCCAACTAGCAAAATTTGTACCATCAAAGTAAGGACCTCTACGATGATAATTTCCCTCGCTAGACGCCATACACTACTGGAATCAGGGAAATTTGCCGTCTGCCATATCTTTGCCGTCAGCTAGCGGACGGCAAATAAGGTCTTTGCCATCAGCTACCAAGAAGCAGACGGCAAACAAATGGCAGACGGCAAAGAAGGTCTTTGCCATCGGCCATTTCTTTGTCGTCCGCTGGCTGACGGCAAAGAATCTTTGCCGTCCGCTGGCTGGCGGCAAAGAGGGAGGTGGCACCCACTAACGAAAAAACTTAATGTCCCCCCTCTTTGCCGTCCGCAGCAGACAGCAAATATGAACAAAAGCGGACGGCAAAGGAGGGCGGACGACAAAGGCTAACCTAACTAACCTAACTAACGGCCAAGCCCCCTCCCCCGCCCGTTACTCTCTCTTCTCCCTCGACCTCCTCCCCGACGCCCACTTCGTCCACCCACCGCGCCGCCCCCGCCCCCGCCGCCCGGCGCCGCCCCCGCCCTCGCCGCCTGAGGGAGTCCTGGATTAGGGGGTGTCCGGACAGCCGAACTATCATCGTCCGCCGGACTCCAAGACTACGAAGATACATGATTGAAGACTCCGTCCCGTGTCCGGATGGGACTTTCCTTGGCGTGGAAGGCAAGCTTGGCAATACGGATATTTAGATCTTCTACCATTGTAACCGACTCTGTGTAACCCTAGCCTTCTCCGGTGTCTATATAAACCGGAGGGCTTTAGTCCGTAGGACACAACATACATTACAACAATCATACCATAGGCTAGCTTTAGGGTTTAGCCTCCTTGATCTCGTGGTAGATCCACTCTTGTACTACCCATATCATCAATATTAATCAAGCAGGACGTAGTGTTTTACCTCCATCAAGAGGGCCCGAACCTGGGTAAAACATTGTGTCCCTTGTCTCCTGTTATCATCCGCCTAGACGCACAGTTCGGGACCCCCTACCCGAGATCCGCCGGTTTTGACACCGACATTGGTGCTTTCATTGAGAGTTCCTCTATGTCGTCACCGATAGGCTCGATGGAATCTTCAACCAACAACGCTGTCCAGGGTGAGACTTTTCTCCCCGGACAGATCTTCGTATTCGGCGGCTTCGCACTGCGGGCTAATTCGCTTGGCCATCTGGAGCAGATCGAAAGCTACGCCCCTGGCCATCAGGTCAGATTCGGAAGCCTAAACTTCACGGCCGACATCCGCGGGGACTTGATCTTCGACGGGCTCGAGCCACAGCCAAGCGTGCCGCACTGTTACGATGGTTATGATCTAGCTCTGCCGCCGAACAGTGCCTCGGTGGCCGCACAGGAATCCGCTCCAGCCTTTAGACCGGAGCCGATTGCCCAGATCGAGGACCGGTGGTTGGACACCGCCTCGGGGGCTCCAACTTCCACGACGATGGAGCCAAACACTACCCTTGTCCCTCGCAAAGCTCGTGACTCCGAGGTGCCGCACTCCTTGCCGGACTCCGGACCTCCCGCGCCCCTGCCAATCGAATCTGATTGGGCGCCGGTTATGGAATTCACCGCCACGGACATCTTCCAACACTCGCCCTTTGGCGACATCCTAAATTCGCTAAAGCATCTCTCGCTATCCGGAGAGTCCTGGCCGGATTATGGACAGGATGGTTGGGATACGGACAACGAAGAAATTCAGAGCCCACCCACCACCCACTTTGTAGCCACTGTCGAGGATCTAACTGACATGCTAGACTACAACTCCGAAGACATCGACGCTATGGACGACGATGCCGGAGACAAACAGGAACCAACGCCTACAGGGCACTGGAAGACCACCTCGTCATACGACATATACATGGTGGACACCCCAAAAGACGGGGACGGCGAAGAAGCAACGGAGGCAGATTCTTTAAAGAAACAGCCCAAGCGCCGGCGTCAGCGGCGCCGCTCTAAATCCCGCCACAGCAAGAATGGAGATTCCTGCACAGGAGATAATAATACCCCAGAGCGTGCCGAAGATAATCCCCTCCAGCAAGACTCAACGCAGGAGGATGCAGAAGCAAGCCCTCACGAGAGGGCGGCAGACGAAGAGGTCGAGGATTATAACTATATGCCTCCCTCCAAAGGCGAGGCAAGCCTCAACGACGACGAATTCGTCGTGCCCGAGGATCCCATCGAGCAAGAGCATTTCAAACGGAGGCTTATCGCCACGGCAAATAGCCTAAAGAAAAAGCAGCAGCAGCTTCAAGCTGATCAGGACCTGCTGGCCGATCGATGGACTGAGGTCCTCGCGGCCGAAGAGTATAAACTCAAACGCCCCTCCAAAAGCTACCCAAGACGCAAGTTGCTCCCCCGACTAGAGGAGGAAGCGTACATACCTTCATCACCAGCGCACGATACGGGAGACCGACCACCACATGGTCGCGACAGAGAGGCATCCAGGCCCTCAACCAAGACCGTACCCCGGCATCGCTCCAAAAGTACGAAGCCAAAAGGGAACGCGCCGGACTTGCGAGACGTATTGGAGGACAAAGCAAGGCAATCCAGATCCATCTACGGATCACGAGGGCGCCCCACGACCCGCGACGAATACCGTCGCGCCGGATATAATAACCCCGACCGGGCCGAACACAGCAGACAACGCTCTCTCGAGCTGCGTCGTGATATTGCTCAATACAGAGGCGCCGCACACCCGTTATGCTTCACTGACGAAGTAATGGATCATCAAATCCCTGAAGGGTTTAAACCCGTAAACATCGAATCCTACGATGGCACAACAGACCCCGCGGTTTGGATCGAAGATTATCTTCTTCACATCCATATGGCCCACGGCGACGATCTCCATGCCATCAAGTATCTCCCACTCAAGCTTAAAGGACTAGCTCGGCATTGGCTTAACAGCTTGCCTGCAGAGTCAATTGGGTGTTGGGAAGACCTGGAAGCCACATTCCTCGACAACTTCCAGGGCACGTATGTGCGGCCACCAGACGCCGATGACCTCAGCCACATAATTCAGCAGCCAGACGAATCGGCCAGACAATTCTGGACACGGTTCTTGACAAAGAAAAACCATATCGTCGACTGTCCGGATGCAGAGGCCCTTACAGCCTTCAAACATAACATCCGCGACGAGTGGCTAGCCCGGCACCTGGGACAGGAAAAGCCGAAATCCATGGCAGCCCTCACATCATTAATGACCCGCTTTTGCGCGGGAGAGGATAGCTGGCTAGCCCGCAGCAACAACCTCAATAAAAATTCTGGCAGTCCAGATACTAAGGACAACAATGGCAGGTCACGTCGAAGCAAAAATAAGCGCCGCATTAACGGCGACGACAAGGAGGATACAGCAGTCAACGCCGGATTCCGAGGCTCTAAACCCGGTCAACGGAAGAAGCCATGCAAAAGAACCACCCCGGGTCCGTCCAATTTGGACCGAATACTCGACCGCTTATGCCAGATACATGGCACCCCTGAAAAGCCAGCTAATCACACCAACAGAGATTGCTGGGTGTTCAAGCAGGCAGGCAAGTTAATTGCCGAAAACAATGACAAGGGGCTAAACATCGATGACGAGGAAGAGACCCGACCGCCGAACAATAGAGGACAGAAGGGTTTCCCCCCACAAGTGCGGACGGTGAACATGATTTATGCAACCCATATACCCAAGAGGGAGCGGAAGCGTGCACTAAGGGACGTCTATGCGATGGAGCCAGTCGCCCGGAAGTTCAATCCATGGTCCTCTTGTCCGATCACTTTCGATCGAAGAGACCATCCGACCAGCATACGCCATGGCGGATTCGCCGCATTGGTTTTAGACCCAATCGTCGATGGATTTCACCTCACGAGAGTCCTGGGCAGTAGCCTGAACCTGCTTTATCAGGATACAGTGCGCAAGATGGGCATAGACCCCTCAAGGATTAAACCTACAAAGACAACCTTTAAAGGTGTCATACCAGGTGTGGAAGCCAATTGTATAGGCTCAGTCACACTGGAAGTGGTCTTCGGATCCCCGGACAATTTCCGGAGCGAGGAGTTAATCTTCGACATAGTCCCGTTCCGCAGCGGCTATCACGCTCTGCTCGGGCGAACCGCGTTTGCAAAGTTCAACGCGGTGCCGCATTATGCATACCTCAAGCTCAAGATGCCAGGCCCTCGTGGAGTCAATACGGTCAACGGAAATACGGAACGCTCCCTCCGAATGGAGGAACATACAGCGGCTCTCGCGGCAGAAGTACAGAGCAGCCTTTTAAGGCAATTTTCGAGTCCGGCCGTTAAACGGCCGGATACAGCAAAACGCGCCCGAAGCAATACCAACCAAGACCACCTGGCACGATCAGAGCACGCGTAGCAATGCGGCCCTAACCCCCGCCCTCGCATGATTGCAAGAACAACCCTCCGTGTACATCATTACGCTTTGGAGATACCATGGGCGCAGGGGAAGGGGCACGATCACAATGGACCCAGAGTGCGGCTCGACCACACCAGGGGCTCGCAAGTGTGCCCCCCTTTCTTTTATTATTATTATTTTCCTCCTCTGAATACACAGGACTCTGTTAACAAGAGGCCCTGTCCGGTGGTGAACCTGCCGAACTCACGATGCAACAGCCAGGGAAGAAAGCAGGCTGCGACGAACACTCAGGTGGTCTCAATTACGAGCATTAAATTCGATTATATACACCAAGTCCGCAGCTAATCCCTGGAGGGGGACATGTTTAATTAGTCCAAATCCCTTGCTTACCGCACTGTTTGTATCAGTCCGCACTCATTGCAGACTTCCTTTAATAAATAATGCAGCACTTTTTTTACTGTAATTACATTACTTTTTATATATATACGTTCATTACATGACATCTTGCACCCGTATATTTTGGTACGGCCTAATACACCAGGGGCTTATGTTCCCCACATTATGGTGTGATAAGTCCGAACACTTTCATAAGTGCGGCACCCCGAACTTATAGCATTATATGAATCGGCTCCGAATCATGTCTTGGGTCAATAGTTGGGTTTTCCCGGCTCCCACGTTTTGGTGCCTTACGTTCCGTTCTGTCGGCTAAGGTGGCACTGGGAGAACCACTGCGATTGCGCCCCGGTTGAGCCGGGCGAGCGCCTCAGTGGAGAAAGCTAAAATTGACCGGCATGATAAGGCGAGAGACTGGTCGCTGTTCGAGAGGTCTTTTCGGGTCCTTAAAGACTCATGCCGCTTCGAGCGAAGTTCCGGATAATGTCCGACGAAGGTGTGGATAGCGCCCCGGATTCGGTCTTCCGAATACCAGGGGCTTCGCCGAAATTTAAAATTATAGAATTCTATGGCTAAGTGAGAGTGTTCAAGCATTATAAGTCCGGTTGCCTTGTTCATTGTGTTGAGCGCCTCCCTAGATGGACCCAAAAATGGGAACAAGAGTGCTCAAGTTTATCCCGAACACCCCAGCACTCGCGGCTCGGGGGCTGAAGCCAACGACTTGCCATCTCTCAGATTTTATAAACGGCCGCACAGAAGGTAATATTTTAAATTAAACAAGCGTTGCTTAAGGCGCATATGAACAAAGTTTTCAGCGCACAGGATAATACATAGCGAGTTTACTCAAAAATTACATCTCTAGGGCATTCATCCGCAATATCGCGGGCTCCCTTCAGGACAGTTTTATAATACATTTCGGGCGTGCGATACTCCTTGCCCGGTGGCGGTGGGTCAGTGAGAAGCTTCTCCGCATCCAGCCTGCCCCAGTGCACCTTTGTGCGGGCAAGGGCCCGACGAGCACCTTCAATACAGGCGGAGCGCTTGATGACCTCCACCCAGGGGCACGCATCCACCAGCCGCCGCACGAGGCCGAAGTAGCTCCCAGGCATGGCCTGTCCAGGCCACAGCCGGACTATAAGGCCGTTCATGGCCTCCTCAGCTACCTTGTGGAGTTCGACCAGCTGCTTCAACTGGTCGCTTGGGGGCACCGGATGGCTGGCCTCAGCGTACTGAGACCAAAAGACCTTCTCCGTTGAGCTCCCCTCCTCGCCACGGTAGAATGCGGCGGCATCGGACACACTGCGCGGCAGATCTGCAAACGCCCCTAGAGAGCTCCGAATGCGGGTAAGTGTCAGGTAGCTTACATTAACATGCTTGCTTTGCATGAAAAATGCCTTACCCCGCCGCTATCTTCTTTACATCTTCAATCTCCCGAAGGGCCTTACGGGCCTCGGCCTTGGCGGACTTGGCACTCTCGAGAGCCGAGGCAAGCTCCGACTCTCGAGTCTTGGAGTCACGCTCCAAGCTCTCATGCTTCTCCATGAGAGCCTGGAGCTCTTGCCGTACTTTCGCCACCTGTGCCTCCTGCTTTTCTCGCTCTGCCCGTTCCGCGGCCGCACTGCGTTCGGTCGCGGACACAGCCTCCTTCAGGGCTGCCACCTCATTCGTGGCCCCTGCAATGCCCATATTATCCTTGTTAATTTTATTGCAACCAAAATCCTTTTCTGTAAGGTAACTATTCAAAGTGGTGTTACTCACCTTCTTTGTCCTTGAGCTGCTTCTTGGCATGGCCGAGCTCTTGCTCGGACCACTCGAGATCCTGCTTCAATGCACCGACCTCCGCAGTCAGTGCGGCAGAGGTCAGCAGCGCAGCCTGCAAACCCATATTGACATATTTAAAGCAACCCTGCGTATATCTTCTTAGATCCTCAGTCTGGCTTTTCTTTCCAAACACCGAACTGAGCATCAAGGGCTACTGTCTATGTGGTATTACATTACATAATTATAACTTCTTACCTCAAAGCCTCTTAGAAGGCTGCTGCAGGCTTCGGTCAGCCCGCTTTTGGCGAGCTGAACCTTCTGAATCACCACACTCATGATAGTGCGGTGTTCTTCCTCAATGGAAGCGCCTTTGAGCGCCTCCAGCAAGCTGTCTGGAGCCTCCGGTTGGACGGAGGCCGGCGGCGTCACGGTCTTGCCCTTCTTTCGAAGGGGCCGCCTGCCGGACTCCGGAACCATTGCAGGTTCCGACATAGAATCCGGCGCAAAGTCCGGGAGGCTGCCTTGTGGCGCCTCCGGAGCCTCCTCCTGATGGGTCCCTCTCTGGGATCCCACCTCGGCGTCCTCATCTGCGCGAGGGGTGGAGGCAGTCGGAAGTGAATCCACATCCGACGGGGCCAACGACCCGCTCGATGAAGCGGGGAGATCATCATCGGCCGGACTGCGGACAGTATGCGGCATTAGAAAGGCACTATGTGGCTCGAAAGAAATTTCAGATTATACAGGGATCCGGATACTTACGATCTCGCTGGAGGCCTGGCCCTTGAAGGCCACTCCTCTTCGCCAACATTGGTGTTGGCAGAGCTGTCCGGGGGAATAGTTCTCCCCCTCTTGGACCCTTCGGCCTCCCATATTGGGGAAGCCTTCCTTTTCCTCTCTCCCTCCTCCGGGAGAGAGTCTTCTTCCTCCTCCTCATCTTCGGGGGAGGATTCCGCCTCGTCGTCGGACACCTAATTACGGGAACTCTTTCGAGTCCCCGTGGCCACCTTCTTGGCCTTCTTCTCCGGCACCACGTGCGGTGCCGGAACCAGCAGCCCCGCTAGATGGGCGTTCACTGGGTCTTCTGGCATGGGAGCCGGACAGATGAGCTGCTCGGCCTTCTCCATCCATTCCTGCCAAAGGAAAAGAGAGATTGAAACCCTCTTAGAATCAATCTATTTACCATAAGTGTCCCGTAAAAGGGTTGAATCACTTACCTCGTCAGCTGGATGCTGCGAGCGAAATCCGCGATCTTCTGTCGCGGATGCGGGGGCTTCGGCGCCCTTAAACAGCACCCTCCAGGCGCCTTCGTACGTCGTGTCGAAGAGCTCGCTTAGCGCCTGGTGCTGTTCCGGATTGAACTCCCACAGATTGAATGTCCGTTCTTGGCATGGTAGAATCCGGCGGATGAGCATGACTTGGACCACGTCGACGAGCCTGAGCTTATTGTTCACCAGCTTCTGGATACAGGCTCGGAGTCCCGTCAGCTCCTCCGGATTGCCCCACAACAAGCCCTTCTCTTTCCAGGAGGTGAGCTGCATGGGGATGCCAGATCTGAACTCGGGGGGCCGCCGCCCACGTGGGTTTGCGCGGCTCGGTGATGTAGAACCACCCCGATTGCCACCCCTTAACGGAGTCCACGAAGGCCCATTCGAGCCAAAGAACATTGGGCATCTTGCCCAACATGGCGCCTCCGCATTCCGCTTGCGTGCCCTTCACAACCTTCGGCTTGACGTTGAAGGTCTTGAGCCACAGGCCGAAGTGGGGCCGGATGCAGAGGAAGGCCTCACACACGACGATAAACGCCGAGATGTTGAGGATGAAGTTCGGCGCCAGATCGTGAAAATCCAGGCCGTAGTAGAACATGAGCCCCCGGATGAAAGGGTGAAGTGGGAAGCCCAGTCCACGGAGGAAGTGGGGGAGGAAAACAACCCTCTCATGGGGCCTGGGGGTAGGGATGAGCTGCCCCTCGTCGGGCAGCCGATGCGCAATGTCGCCGGAAAGGTATTCGGCGCTGCGCAGCTTGGTGATGTGCTCCTCCTTAACTGTGGAGGCCAACTGAGGGAGTCCTGGACTAGGGGGTGTCCGGACAGCCGGACTATCAATGTCCGCCGGACTATCAAGACTATGAAGATACAAGATTGAAGACTCTGCCCCGTGTCCGGATGGGACTTTCCTTGGCGTGGAAGGCAAGCTTGGCAATACGGATATGTAGATCTCCTACCATTGTAACCGACTCTGTGTAACCCTAGCCCTCTCCGGTATCTATATAAACCGGAGGGCTTTAGTCCGTAGGACAACATACATTACAACAATCATACCATAGGCTAGCTTCTAGGGTTTAGCCTCCTTGATCTCGTGGTAGATCTACTCTTGTACTACCCATATCATCAATATCAATCAAGTAGGAGTAGGGTTTTACCTCCATCGAGAGGGCCCAAACCTGGGTAAAAAACATCGTGTCCCTTGTCTCCTGTTACCATCCGCCTAGACGCATAGTTCGGGACCCCCTACCCGAGATCCGCCGGTTTTGACACCGACATTGGTGCTTTCATTGAGAGTTCCTCTGTGTCGTCACCAATAGGCTTGATGGCATCTACAACCTGCAACGCTGTCCTGGGTGAGACTTTCCTCCCGGGACAGATCTTCGTATTTGGCGGCTTCGCACTGCGGGCCAATTCACTTGGCCATCTGGAGCAGATCGAAAGCTACGCCCCTAGCCGTCAGGTCAGATTTCGAAGCTTAAACTTCACGGCCGATGTCCGAGGAGATTTGATCCTCGATGGACTCGAGCCACAGCCAAGCGCGCCGCACTGTGACGATGGGCATGATCTAGCTCTGCCGCCGAACAGTGCTTTGGTGGCCGCACACGAATCCGCTCCGGCCATTAGCCCGGAGCCGATCGCCCAGATCGAGGGCTGGTGGATAGACGCCGCCCCGGGGGCTTCAACATCCACGGCGATGGAGCCGAACACCAATCTTGTCCCCTGCGAAACTCATGATTCCGAGGCGCCGGACTCCTCGCCGGACTCTGAACCTCCCGCGCCCCTACCAATCGATCTAGATTGGGCGCCGGTTTTGGAATTCACCGCCGCGGACATCTTTCAAGGCTCGCCTTTTGGTGATATCTTAAATTCACTAAAGCATCTCTCATTATCAGGAGAGTCCTGGCCGGATTATGGCCAGGATGGTTGGGATGCGGACGACGAAGAAATTCAGAGCCCACCCACCACCCACTTTGTAGCCACTGTCGACGATTTAACCGACATGCTAGACTACGACTCCGAAGACATCGACACTATGGAAGACGATGCCGGAGACGAACAGGAACCAGCGCCCACAGGGCACTGGAAGGCCACCTCGTCATATGACGTATACATGGTGGATACCCCAAAATATGGGGACGACGAAGGAACAGCGGAGGCAGATTCCTTAAAGAAACAGCCCAAGCGCCGGCGTCAGCGGCGCCGCTCTAAATCTCGCAACAGCAAAAACGGAGATTCCGGCACATGAGATAATAACACTCTAGAGAGTGCCGAAGACAATCCCCTCCCGCAAGAGTCAGCGCAGGAGGATGTAGAAGCAAGCCCTCATGAGGGGGCGGCAGATGAAGAGGTTGAGGATCATGATTATATGCCTCCCTCCGAAGACGAAGCAAGCCTCAACAATGACAAATTCGTCGTACCCGAGGATCCCGTTGAACAAGAGCGCTTCAAGCGCAGGCTTATCGCCACAGCAAACAGCCTAAAGAAAAAGCAGCAGCAGCTTCAAGCTGATCAGGACCTGCTGGCCGATCGATGGACCGAGGTCCTCGCGGCCAAAGAGTATAAACTCGAATGTCCCTCCAAAAGTTACCCAAAACACAAGCTGCTCCCCCGATTAGAGGAGGAAGCATACATACATCCATCACCAGCGCATGATATGGCTGACCGACCACCCCGTGGTCGTGACAGAGAGGCATCCAGGCCCCCAGCCAAGACCATACCCCGGCATCGCTCCAAAAGTACGAAGCCAAGAGGGAACGCTCCGGACTTGCGAGACATATTGGAGGACAAAGCAAGGCAATCCAGATCCATCTATGGATCACGTGGGCGCCCTACGACCCATGACGAATACCGTCGTGCCGGATACAATAACCCCGGCCGGGCCGAACACAGCAGACAGCGCTCTCTCGAGCTGCGTCGCGATATTGCTCAATACAGGGGCGCCGCACACCCGTTATGCTTCACTGACGAAGTAATGGATCATCAGATCCCCGAAGGGTTTAAACCCGTAAACATCGAATCTTATGATGGCACAACAGACCCCGCGGTGTGGATCGAAGACTATCTTCTCCACATCCATATGGCCCGCGGCGACGATCTCCATGCCATAAAATACCTCCCACTCAAGCTTAGAGGACCAGCTCGGCATTGGCTTAACAGCTTGCCCGCAGAGTCAATTGGGTGTTGGAAGGACCTGGAGGCCGCATTCCTTGATAACTTCCAAGGCACATATGTGCGACCACTAGACGCCGATGACCTCAGCCACATCATTCAGCAGCCAGACGAATCGGCCAGGCAATTCTGGACACGGTTCTTGACAAAGAAAAATCAAATTGTCGATTGTCCGGACGCAGAGGCCCTTGCAGCCTTCAAACATAATATCCGGGACGAATGGCTAGCCTGGCACCTCAGGCAGGAAAAGCCGAAATCCATGGCAGCCCTCACATCGTTAATGACCCGCTTTTGTGCGGGAGAGGACAGCTGGCTAGCCCGCAGCAACAATCTCCGTATTAATTCTGGCAGTCCGGATACTAAGGACAACAACGGCATGTCACGTCGAAATAAAAACAAGCGCCGAATTAACGACGATGATAAGGATGATACGGCAGTCAATGCCGGATTCCGAGGCTCTAAACCCGGTCAACGGAAGAAGCCATTTAAAAGAACCATTCCGGGTCCGTCCAAATTGGACCGAATACTCGACCGCTCATGCCAGATACATGGCACCCCTGAAAAGCCAGCTAACCACACCAATAGAGATTGCTGGGTATTCAAGCAGGCCGGCAAGTTAATTGCCAAAAACAATGACAAGGGGCTAAATAGAGACGACGAGGAAGAGACCCGGCCGCCGAACAACAGAGGACAGAAGGGTTTTCCCCCACAAGTACGGACGGTGAATATGATATACGCGACCCATATACCCAAGAGGGAGAGGAAACACGCACTAAGGGACGTTTATGCGATGGAGCCAGTCGCCCCAAAGTTCAACCCATGATCCTCTTGTCCGATCACTTTCGATCGAAGAGACCATCCGACCAGCATACGCCATGGCGGATTCGCCGCATTGGTCTTAGACCCAATCGTCGATGGGTTTCACCTCACGAGAGTCCTGATGGATGGCGGCAGTAGCCTGAACCTGCTTTATCAGGATATAGTGCGCAAAATGGGCATAGACCCATCAAGGATTAAACCTACAAAGACAACCTTTAAAGGTGTCATACCAGGAGTGGAAGCCAACTGTACAGGCTCAGTCACACTGGAAGTGGTCTTCGGATCCCTGGATAATTTTCGGAGCGAAGAGTTAGTCTTCGACATAGTCCCATTTCGCAGCGGCTATCACGCTCTGCTCGGACGAACCGCGTTTGCCAAATTCAACGCGGTGCCGCACTATGCATACCTAAAGCCCAAGATGCCAGGCCCTCGTGGAGTCATCACGGTCAATGGAAATACGGAACGCTCCCTCCGAACGGAGGAACACACAGCGGCTCTCGCGGCAGAAGTATAGAGCAGCCTTTTAAGGCAATTCTCGAGCCCGGCCGTTAAACGGACGGATACAGCAAAGCGCGCCCGGAGCAATATCAACCAAGACCACCTGGCGCGATCAGAGCACGCGTAGCAATGCGGCCCCAACCCTCGCCCACATATGATCGCAAGAATAACACTCCGCGTACATCATTACGCTTTGGAGATACCATGGGCACAGGGGAGGGGGCACGATCACAACGGACCCAGAGTGCGGTTCGACCACACCAGGGGCTCGCAAATGTGCCTCTTTTTTATTATTATTATTTTTCTTATTTTTTGTACAGAGGACTCTGTTAACCAGATGCCCTGTCCGGCGGTGAACCTGCCGAACTCGTGATGCAATAGTCAGGGACTAAAGAAGGCCACGTCGAACACTCAGGTGGTCTCAATTATGAGCATTAAATTTGATTATATACACCAAATCCGCAGCTCATCCCTGGAGGGGGACATGTTTATTTAGTCCAAATCCCTTGCTTACCGCACTATTTGTATCAGTCCGCTCTACTAGCAGAGTTTTTCTTTCATTAATAATGCAGCACCTTTATGATCGCAATTGCATTACATTTTATATATATGTTCATTATATGACATTCTGGCACCCGTATATTTTTGGTACGGAATAATACACCAGGGGCTTATGTTCCCCACTTTATGGTGTGATAAAGTCCGAACACTTTCACAAGTGCGGCACCCCGAACTTATAGCATTATATGAATCGGCTCCGAATCATGTCTTGGGTCAATAGTTGGGTTTGCCCGGCTCCCATGTTTGGCTCCTTACGTTTCCGTTCCGTCGGCTAAGGTAGCACTGGGAGAACCACTGCGATTGCGCCCCGGTTGAGCCGGGTTAACGCCTCAGTGGAGAAAGCTAAAACTGACCGGCATGATAAGGTGAGAGACTGGTCGCTGTTCGAGAGGTTTTTTCGGGTCCTTAAAGACTCACGCCGCTTCGAGCGAAGTTCCGGATTATGACCGATGAAGGCGTGGATAGCGCCCCGGATTCGGTCTTCCGAATACCAGGGGCTTCGCCGAAATTTAAAATTATAGAATTCTATGGCTAAGTGAGAGTGTTCCAGCATTATAAGTCCGGTTGCCTTGTTTGTCGTGTTGAGCGCCTCCCTAGATGGACCCAAATATGGGAACAAGAGTGCTCAAGTTTATCACCGAACACCCCAGCACTTGTGGCTTGGGGGCTGAAGCCAACGACTTGCCATCTCTCAGATTTTATAAACGGCCGCACATAAGGTAATATTTTAAATTAAACAAGCGTTGCTCATGGCGCATATGAACGAAGTTTTCAGCGCACAGGATAAATACACAGCGAGTTCACTCAAAGATTACATTTCGGGAGCACTCATCTGCAATATTGCAGGCTCCCTTCGGGACAACATTATAATACTTCTCCGGCGTGCGATCCGCACTCATGACAGAAGCTCAATTATACGCATGATGTGCTATCCGCACTCATTATTCCTGGGGGCTTCTTTTACAGAAGCTTAATTATACGGGTTTCATACCCATCACATGTGTCAAGCTTCCACATGTACCTTTTATTCGCCATTATATGCATCGATATGACTTAAGTTTTGGCCAAGCTGGGTTGCCTGGCTCCTGTGCTTACCCCTACGTTCCCGATTGTTCGGCTAGGAGGTAAAGGGAGCACCTCTGTGATGGTTACTGCCGGGTCAGCCGGATGTGTACCTCAGACTGGGTGAAGCCGAAAGCTAGCGTTCTTAAGGGAATATTCGGTCGGTGACTTAAAAGATGACTTTTTACCTCTTTATCTATCTGCCCCCAGATGTTTTACTGCTTTCTTTGCAGTCCGGACATGCACTTTAGGGCATGCCTCCCAGCGAAAGGAACCCTTAACGGAACTATTATCCCTGGAAGATGTTTCTTACTAACCATGTAATATAACATAACTAGTTGGGCACTTGTCTGATAAAGCACTAATGACCCCTACGCCTGGTCTCCATGCATACCACGGTTGTTTCTTAACCAAAAAGGTATTCGGACACACTCCGGACTCTAGGGTCCCGAGGTCGAAGCGAAAAGGTCGGCAAAGACAAACGATCTACAATCCGGCTAGAAGGCATTTCACATGTCACTTTAAAGGATAACATACATTGTCAAATTTATTGATTGTATTCCTCCTCAATCCCGTCTAACAGGCTGTCTAATTTACAGTCCTGTTGGGAAAATTTAGCAGCCAACTCTACTTGGCTATACACTAAACTCACAGGGATCTCCTTCCCGTCGGGCCCCACCGGTCCAACTTCGGCCATGTGGTTGGGATCTGCCTTCTTGTACCGCGTCTTCACCATGGCCCAAGCCTCCCTCGCACCTTGACGGCAAGCCGAAATCTTCCACAAACGGAAGCGCTGCCGCACTCCCTGCAGCTTCTCCGCAAGCTCCCCAAGGCTCTCGGGTAGGGTGAGGGCTGGCCATAAAGCCTGAACGACGCTGCTCATTGCCTGCCGAACTCGTTCGAGTAGTTGCAACAGTTCGGGAAGTTGATCACCCATTGATATGGCATCTCCTCTGCAGGACGATCCGTGAGTATACCTACAAGACATATCATGTCAAAACGCTTCCTCGCCGGACTCTTCTTTTCAAAAGAGTTTGCTCAAGCACTTACTATAAATGCTGCGACGAAGCCGCTGATTCTCCTTAACGGAGCCAGACAGCTCGGCCTGTACGCCTTTCAGCTCTTCTCCGAGCTTGGCGTTGGCATCTTGGAGCTTGTTCCTTTCCTGCTGAACTCTATTCAGCACACTCTCGCCGGCCTTTAGCTGGCGTAGCAATGCTTGCCTGTCCGGATCTTGTCCGGCGGTACTTGCAAATGTCATTATTAGACTCGCGCGCACGCCGCACAGCACTTATATTTATTAATAAAAATGTGTTACCAGGAGGGGTCTTTCCGTCTCCTCCTGCGACAGCAAGTGCAGCCTCAAGTTGGGCCTTGCAATCTTGCAGCTCCTGAGACAGCTGGGCGTTCTTCTTGTTAAGTGCCTGAAATTTACAATGATCCTTAAATCAGTTAGCATAACTAATTTAAGTCTCGGGGGCTACTGGTATATACAACCATTAAAATTTCCTTACCCGTATGTCTTTCACATACTGCTCCGTGGCTCTGGTAAAACCATTTTGAGCAGCACGGAGATGCGCGTCCCCTGTGTTAAAGGCGTCCAATGCCTCAGGGGAAAAGCACGCTTCTTGAAATACTGTCCGGCGGCGCCTATGGTTCATGGCGCTCTCCACCTCAGACTTGGTGGCTGACAGTCTGTCGGTATCCTCCGTTGGAGAAGGATCCGGCTCGCGTCTTGCGCTTGCCTCCCCCTCTAGGCCGGGCGCTGGGGCCTGGCCGGTGTTGGTCGGATTGGCAATTCCTGCGCTCGCAGTCCGGCGAGCGCTTTTTCTCCTACAAAAATCATGGGCACTTAGACGTTTCCTCGGAACGTTGCTCTAAAAATTCAAATACGAGCTATACCTTTGCGGCGACGTTTCCGTCCACACTGCGCTCCTTTTCCGCCTGCTGGTTCGAACTGACCTCTGTTGGTGGGCCGCCGCGGGCTCGGCTTCCTGCCGTAAAGGCGCTTCCTGCAAAACACCATCGTTCGCGAAGGTCAGAAACGGGCAGGGATGGGATAATGGTGTCCGGACTTCGGTCGCGGTCACCTGGGAAGCCGGACTTAGTCCGGGGTAGTCCGCCGTAATGGCGACCAAAGCATTGTCTATGCTGAGCTGGTGATACACCCCGTCGATTAGCTCCACCTCGATATCCGGGTCCTCTTCGGAGGCCGGACCCAGGGATCCTTCTGGATCCTCGGGTTGCGGAGCAGGACTTACCATGCCCTCCACAATCCGGCGTAGACCCTGTGCCGAAGACATAATGTAAGAAGCTTAAACTTCGAAAGCATGGGCTGGGCCCTTCAAGGTGTTCACTTACCCATCCTCTGGGGTTGATCATGGAAAACCCATTCAAAGGGTTCGTTCGAAGGAAATCCTCCTTCTCCCCCTTGTACAGACTGGACAGGATCTTCACCAGATCCTCGGTCGAATCCGGCCCTTTGCGGCCATACCGGGTAGCATCGTCTTCCCCGTTAAAATCCCACATGGGGCGGCCTCTGTATTGCAGTGGTTGTACCCCTCGCTTGATGCATGTCGCCATGACTCCGATCATGGTCAAGCCGGAATGAGCCATTAATCTTATCCGGCCCATCAAGTAATGGACGCTCTTGTCTTCCTCCAATCGGGGGCTCCGCGGGCGCCAGCTGAGGCGTTTCTTCAAGGGAGCAGCACTAAACTCCGGGAGGCCGATCCGGACTGGGTCTGGCAGCGGAGCGTCTTCTATATAAAACCATTCCGAGGGCCAGTCTTCGGATGCCCTCTTGGGAGTGCCGGATAGGTATCCGGTCCCGGCGATGCGCCATATTTCGGCGCCGCCCACTTGATATATGGACCCCTGGTAAGAACGGGGTATGAGGCAAAACAGCCTCTTCCACAATGCGAAATGGGGCTCAATGCCCAGGAATAGCTCGCAGAGAGCTACGTAGCCCGCGATATGCAGGACAGAGGCGAGCGTAAGGTGGTGCAGCTGGAGTCCGTAGAACTTCAGGAGCCCGCGGAGGAACGGATGTATTGGAAATCCGAGTCCCCTTGTCAGATAAGGGACAAAACATACTCGCTCCCCCTTATTGGGGCTTGGAGTGTCCTCCGCCTGTCTCCCACCTTGATAAGTAACCGGTCCGGCCCGAACTGGGATCATAATGACCGGAGGGAGGAATCCCCCCGTTTGGAGCTTCTCGAGCTCGTTGTGCGAAATAGAGCACCTCCTCCAACTCCCCGGCGGTGGGCTGGGAGCGCGCAAAGAAGAGCTGTGGTGACGATCCATGGTGGAATGGATTTCTAGGTCAAAGGCGCTTCGATGGAGTATTCGCGGGAGGAAGATGGTGTGGTTTGGATCTGAATTCTTGCCTCTTTTATAGGCGGTCGACTCGCACAATTGGGGGGTGAAATGCAAAAAACACCCTGGCTTTTCGCATTCGTGCGACGCATGGAAGAGGGCCTTTATTTGGCGTAGAAGCCGAGGAACACAGTATTCAAGATGAAGCCGGACACTGTTCGGCAGGTACATGGAATTTGAAGGGAGAACCCGCCTCGCAACGCCGAAGACTATAAACGCGCTGGACTTATCGTCATTGAATCCTGGTTCGGGGGCTACTGAGGGAGTCCTGGACTAGGGGGTGTCCAGACAGCCGGACTATCAATGTCCGCCGGACTATCAAGACTATGAAGATACAAGATTGAAGACTCTGCCCCGTGTCCGGATGGGACTTTCCTTGGCGTGGAAGGCAAGCTTGGCAATACGGATATGTAGATCTCCTACCATTGTAACCGACTCTGTGTAACCCTAGCCCTCTCCGGTATCTATATAAACCGGAGGGCTTTAGTCCGTAGGACAACATACATTACAACAATCATACCATAGGCTAGCTTCTAGGGTTTAGCCTCCTTGATCTCGTGGTAGATCTACTCTTGTACTACCCATATCATCAATATTAATCAAGCAAAAGTAGGGTTTTACCTCCATCGAGAGGGCCCGAACCTGGGTAAAAAACATCGTGTCCCTTGTCTCCTGTTACCATCCGCCTAGACGCACAGTTCGGGACCCCCTACCCGAGATCCGCCGGTTTTGACACCGACACCAACCATTTGCTTCCCGCTCCGGACATGGTCGGAAAGGGTCGAGGCGAGATGCGCGAGCTTGGGCGTTGGAGCTTGAGTGCGCGGAGATGGATAAGCAAAGGAGGAAGAAGGCATAGGTGAGAAGGTGAATCCTTATCCCTTATATATAGGTGGGCGAAAACTGTGCGTCCCCCACCAGCCTGGTAAAACTCGCTTATCTCCCAAGCGCCACCATCAATGGCGCGGTTGGGTTACCCACGTCCGTATTGATGAGAATCCCGGAATAAGGGGAACACGATCTCTGCTTCGACAGGACGTGCCAAGGAAACCGCTTCGCTAAACGTGCTGAGGTGGTATAATAAAAAAACGATTCAAGTAAAGGCTTGGTAGCGGTGTGATGTCATGCCGCATAATACGTCAGCAGATTGGACTTGCGTACATTTTATTCTCTCTATGGTGGAATGTGGAATTTATTTTGCAGAGACGGACACTATCCTGGTGTTCATGATCTTCTCTGGATTATTCAAGGGAGGAACCCGCCTTGCAATGCCGAACATTATGCGCGCCGAACTTATCATCATTGAAGCCTGGTTCAGGGGCTACTGAGGGAGTCTTGGATTAGGGGGTGTCTGGACAGCCGGACTATCATCGTCCGCCGGACTCCAAGACTACGAAGATACAAGATTGAAGACTCTGTCCTGTGTCCGGATGGGACTTTCCTTGGCGTGGAAGGCAAGCTTGGCGATACGGATATGTAGATCTCCTACCATTGTAACCGACTCTGTGTAACCCTAGCCTTCTCCGGTGTCTATATAAACCGGAGGGCTTTAGTCCGTAGGACACAACATACATTACAACAATCATACCATAGGCTAGCTTTAGGGTTTAGCCTCCTTGATCTCGTGGTAGATCCACTCTTGTACTACCCATATCATCTATATTAATCAAGCAGGACGTAGGGTTTTACCTCCATCAAGAGGGCCCGAACCTGGGTAAAACATTGTGTCCCTTGTCTCCTGTTACCATCCGCCTAGACGCACAGTTCGGGAGCCCCTACCCGAGATCCGCCGGTTTTGACACCGACACCGCCCTTGCCACCACCCCCCCCCCCCCCGCCCGGCACCGCTGCCGCCCCCACCCCCTCCCCCACCCGCCGACGCCCCGGTGCCCCGCCGCCCGGCGCCGCCCCCGCCATCGCCGCCCGGTGCCGCCCCCGCCACCGCCCCCTCACCCACACACCGATGCCCCACCGTCCCGCCGCCCGGCGCCGTCCCCGCCCCCACCGTCCCGGTGCTGCCCCTGCCCCTCCCGCCCCTGCCCCCGCCCCCGCCCCTCCCGCCTGGCGCCGCCCCTGCCCCCGCCGCCCGGCCATCCCACTGCCCTGGAGCCCCGCCGCCCCCCACCCACCCACCACCCCGGCGCTAGCATCGCCCCTGCTTCGGTGAGTATTTTTTTCTGTTTTTTTTTGCTGTTTAATTCTTGTTTAATTGTTAGTGTTAGTGTTAGTGTTAGATTTAGTGTTAGAAAAGAAGAAAATTTAGTGTTAGTGTTAGAAAAAATAATATGTAGAAGAAAAGAAGAAGAAGTGGAAAAAAGATGAAAAAGAAGAAAAGAAAAGAAGTAGAAAAAGATGAAAAAGAAGAAGAAGAAAAGAAGTAGAAGAAGTAGAAGAAGAAGAATAGAAGAAAAGAAAAGAAGTAAAAGAAGTAGAAAAAAGATGAAAAAGAAGAAGAAGAAGAAGAAAGGAAAGAAGAAGAAGAAGAAGAAGAAAGGAAAGAAGAAGAAGGATAGAAGAAGAAGAAGAAAGGAAAGAAGAAGAAAAAAGAAGAAGAAGAGAAGGAAAGAAGAAGAAGGATAGAAGGAAACACCCCGACCACTGACCCCGACACCCCGACCCCGACACCACACCCCGTCACCTGACCCCGACACCCGACCCCGACACCACACCCCGACACACAGAGCACGACACCACACCCCGACACCCCGACCCCAACACGACACCCTGACCGCGAAACAGCACCCCGACACCGACATGACACCCCGACCCCCTAAACCTCCCGAAAAGGTGCTCTTTGTCCTTCCAGAGGCCGACGGGTTATATATTTGTGAATTATTAGTTAGGTCATATATTTTTTGATTTTGTTATGAAAAACATCATATATAATTGTGTTGATTGGGTAGATTTAAATGTGCAGTTGTTTCATCGCTGCGAGGTTTGGTGTTCGACGACCTCGCCGTGCGTTTGACGAGCTCTGCCCCTTCGTTCGTGGGTGAGCGCAAATGACATGTCCTTCTCCCCCATTAATTATTTGCACAAATGACATGAAATTTGGTAGCTAGCTATATATGTGTCTTGAATCATCAGTATGCGTAACCAATATGTGTCTCCCGTTTGAAAGCGTCATAGTTATAAATATGCATGCATTTGCATATTTATAACCTTGATTCTTTCGAATTGTCCAACGCTATCCATGGACAGCCCGAGTATGTGTAGATTGGGTTCATTTTCCCATATGCTTTTCTTCGGATCCGACGCATAAATTTTGTCAGTGCCTCCCCTGTTGTTCTTCGGGTACACATCCTCTCTGTTTATTGCAGAGACGTGTATTAGGAGAACAGCGGGGAGGTGCTGCCGAAATTTTGCGTCGGATCCGGAGCATAGCTTGGGAAAATGAACCCAATCTACACATACTCGGGTGGGTTTAGGACCTATCTTTACCTTTTAGAGTGTAGGTTGCATGGACGTAATAAAATTGACAAAGTAGATCAACTGATGAATATATACATGGTGAATTATATATATAATTGTTGTGTGTCCAGTACTCTGAAAGTCAATATGAGTGATCGTGCGTGGATGTATACCGGTCACACTGGTCAGAACAAATGGAGCGCTTAGTGGTTCACAAAAACCAAGGGGTTTGTGCAAGCCCATTTGCAAATGGCCAGAGGAAAACTTGGTGCCCCTGTTTCCGATGCGGCAATTGGGAAAAGAGGACAGAGGCTGAAATGGGTAAACACCTGCAGAAGAATGGTTTTACGCCCGATTATATGGTGTGGACATTTCATGGTGAGTCTGCCCAACGTGACCGAGCTGAGGTGGATCATCATTGCACCGACGAGCATGGTACCGGGATGGAAAACATGGTGCAAGACTATGATGATGCTCGGGATTCGGACGAGGAGATGGAGGAATCTGCAAAGTCCGTCAATGAAATGTTGGAGTCTTCAAAACGTCCGGTCCATGAGCACACTGAGCTTTGTCAGTTGGATGCCATCTCACAAGTAATGGCTTTGAAGGCTCAGTTCAACTTGGGCAGAGAATGCTATGATGCAATTATGATGAGTATTTGGACGCTTTCTACCCAAAGGCCATGTAATGCCTGCAAATCTGTACCAGTCGGACAAAATCCTCCGTGCACTGAAGATGCCCTATGAGAAGATACATGCCTGTGAGAAAGGATGCGCCTTATTTAGGCTTGACTATGCGGACTTGAACTATTGTCCCATTTGCCAGTGTTCCAGGTATATTGTGGTAGAAAACGGTATGGGTGAGAAGACACAGACCAAAATCCCTGTTAGTGTTCTTCGGTATATGCCAATCGTACCAAGACTTCAACGTCTTTTCATGGTCGAAGAGACGGCCAGACAGATGACATGGCACAAAACAGGCAAAAGAACCGAACTAGATGCAGATGGTAATCTGATGATGGTACACACATCGGATGGTGTTGCGTGGAAAAAGTTTGATGAATTACATGCTGACAAAGCGGCAGATCCGAGGCATCCTCGAGTCGGCATCAGCACCGATGGGTTCAATGTGTTTGGTATGACGGCAGCCCAATACAGTTGTTGGCCCGTATTTGTCTTTCCACACAATCTCCCCCCGGACAGATTATGCAAAGAAAGAACATTTTCCTGACGTTGATAATTCCAGGGCCCAACTATCCGGGGAAAAATATGAATGTGTACATGCAGCCGCTTAAGGACGAAGTGCAAGAAGCCTGGGATAATGGGTTCAAGACATACGACGCCTATAGCAAACGAAACTTCATAATGCGTGTCTGGTACATGTACTCGACGCATGACTTGCCGGCGTATGCGCTATTCGTTGGCTGGTGTGTGCATGGAAGGTTCCCGTGCCCCACATGCAAGGGATCTCTTGAGTTTCATTGGCTTCATGCCGGTCGCAAGTTTTCTTGCTTCGACATGCATAGACAGTTCCTGAATCCTCGCCATAAGTTCAGGACAGACAGGAAGAACTTCATCAGAGGTAGAGTTGTAAAAAACACTGCACCACCTATGTTGACAGGCCAACAGACCCTGGATCAGTTAAACGCTCTCGAGCCAGATCCAGAGCATCCAGGGTACTTCAAGGGGTATAATTCTGAGCACGCCTGGACTCACAAAACATGCTTATGGGATCTGCCTTACTTCAAAGACCTCCTTTGCCCACACAACATCGACGTGATGCACACTAAGAAGAATATCACCGAGGCACTTTTTGGTACATTGTTCGGCGTAGATGGGAAGTCAAAGGATAATACTAAGGCTAGAGTCGATCTGGAGGCGCTATGTGATAGGCCGTTACAAAACATGAAAGAACCAAAAGGAAAGCAGAACTGGACGAAGCCAAAGGCATGGTTCAATCTTGGAAGGCCAGCTATGAGGAAAATTATCTTGTGGGTGAAAATGCAGTTGATGTTCCCCGATGGGTATGCAGCGAATCTAAAGAGGGGAGCGAGTCTTGATAAATTGAAGATATTTGGTCTCAAGAGTCATGATTGGCACATATGGATTGAGCGGGTAATGCCGGTGATGTTGTGTGGCTTCATCCCTGAGATGAATGGCTAGTACTGGCAGAACTCAGCTATTTCTTCTGTGTTCTTTGTGCGAAAGAACTATCGCCTGGCGTGCTAGAAGAAATGGAAGAGTTGGCGCCAGAGTTGATCTGCAAGTTAGAGAAGATCTTTCCACCGGGCTTCTTTAATCCAATGCAGCATTTGATTTTGCATCTCCGACCGAGGCAAGATTGGGGGGGGGGGCGTGCAAAATCGTTGGTGCTACCCAACTGAGAGGATGTAGAAGACGCTTCGAGAAAAATGTAAAAATAAACGTAGAATTTAAGCGTCTATGGCTGAGGCATTCATCACTGAGGAGGCGGCAAACTTCGTGACAGCACACTACGAAACCAAAAATCGTCATTTGCATAATCCGAAGCCTCGGTACAATGCTGACGAGGGTGGATCCAACCTCAGCCCATTCAAAGGCAATCTCGCACCAGCCAGTGTTTCAAATCCAGTAACTTTGGATAACGAAGAATGGCGGACCATTTTGTTGTATATCTTCAACAACCTGATAGAAATGCGGCCGTACATCGAGTAAGTTCTCGGTACATTGTTTCGCAACTTCTATTTCCTTTGAACTGCTCTTATTCCTGGATATTTCATACAGTCAATACGTCGCCCTATTCTCGTATGGAGCGGTGATCCAAAAGGATTCCGTCGAAGAGTATGAGCTTCTCGCAAAGCAAGGAGGCGGCTATCCCGGTTTCATCTCTTGGTTCAAACAAACGTTAAATTCTATTAGACAATTTCATTTCATTCGCTAATTTGTGCGTAATGCAACAATCCTTTCATATTAAACTTGTAGGTTAATTCAGAGTCTATGGACGCCGAATTGAGACAAGTTACTAATGGTTTTGACTATAAGGTCCGTTCATTTGACAAATACGACATCAACGGGTATTGTTTTCGTACCTATGGCAAAGAGCTATCTATGGCCGACCGAAAGTCTACAAATTGTTGTGTATCTGCTATCGGTGAAGGAGGTACCGAGTATTATGGGAGAGTTGAAGCAATTTATGAACTTCTATTCTATGGTGAAAACCCACCGAATGTCGTAGTCTTCAAATGTTATTGGTTTCAGCCGAAGGAGACTAGAAGGACTCATGAACATATAGGGCTAGTTGAAATCAACCAAAGCACCCATTTAGATGTTCCTGATGTCTATATTATGGCTCAACAGGCGACCCAAGTATTCTATCTACCCTGGGCCTGCCAAACTAATCCAAATCTGAAAGGTTGGGACGTCGTTTATGAAGTGCCGCCACGTGCTAGACTATCTCCCCCAAAGGAAGAGGATTATGAACCTCACATTAACCCAGACACATATGAAGGAGAATTCTTCCAAGAGACACGTCTTTCCAAAAAGCGTTTCAAGAACCGGTATACTTCACCCAAAACATTGAAGTAGATAGCGACAGTGAATCCCACATCACCCTAGTGGAGGAACAAGAAGAGCCGGAACAAGAAGAGGTTACTGCTGCGGATGACCTCTCAATGCTTGACCGATTACGTAAAGGTGGCCTTCCACATGTTGATGCCACTGAACCCTATGAGCCCGTCATTGATTATAGTGATGATGATGATTATGCATTTATTGATGATACTGATCGAGATTATTAGTAGTGTCAGGTATTCAATTTTTTTATGTTGTACTTGATGATGATACACTTAAGTGATATACATATTATTATTCATGTTGGTATTTTTTTTATGTTGTACTAATTTCGTTTACTCTTTGTCATGGCAGGTGGAGTGAATTGCAAAAAACATCGACACTTCAGGCAAGGTTTGCAGGAACCACACATTTACGGAATTGTGCCAGAAAGCACTAATTTTTTTCATAATTTTTGGCAAAAAACACTAGTTGGCAGTTTTGGTCGTTTTGATGACGATTATGACATGTGGGTCCCGAAAATGATGACGTGGCGTAACTGATGATGCTAGAGGTCGTTAGAGATACTTTTTTACCAAAAACTCCCTCACTTCTTCAGAAAAGAACACCCGCGGTCAAACTGAAAAAACACCCCTGTGCATAGGACGGCCGGACCTTGCCTCCGCCGCCGGCCTCGGGTCGTACACCTCTGGATCAGGAACATCGGACCAAACCGAGCACCGCCATGGCCGTCACTTGTTGTTGACGTGGCTGGAGACAACCACGAGCTTCAGCGTCATGTGCATCCGCCTCGCCCTGTCTCCCTCTCACTCCTGCTTCATTGACTGAGCCAGGGACACGCCATAGCCGTCGGCAGCGACCTTGCTCTCCAACCTCGGTCATGGCGCACCACCATCAAATTAGCCACCGGCAGACTCCTTCGGTCCTCATCCTAGACACCGTCTGGTCCGCAGCGTCAACGCCGACCTCCTGGACATCCCAGCGTCAAGCTCCGCCTCCTCCTGCACCCTCGCCGACAAGCTCCGAGCCCCGGTGGTCGTCGTTGTTTCTCAACTCGCCGTTCCATGCTACCTCGCCTTGTCCGAGCACGTGCACGGGCTCGTGGTGCGTCTTCTCTTGTCCGCTCGCTGCAGCCTTCAAGCACGTCCCGGCATCTGCAGCAGGAGGCCGACGCCGAGCCCCTCAAGGTGCCAGCACGCATGGGCACCGGAAGCCCGGGTCCGAGCTCACGGGCACGCTGCCCGCCGCCGCCCTTGCCCCAGCTGGCCGCCACCGGATCGACCTCCATCGCCCCCCGCCCTGCAGCATGGCCGACTGGCCGCGGCCGGCGCGGCTGCAGCTCGCGGCCGCCAGGGCTGCTGCTCGCGCCCATCCGCGGCCACCGCGGCTTTTTCTCACGTCCGTGCGCGGCCATCGCGGCTGATTCTCCAGTGTCATGCTCCCCCAGCAGCTTCGCCCCCGCAAAAGCTGCTGCTGCTGCCGGTGCTCCGGCGCCCGCGGTAGCTGCTGCTCCGGTGGGGAAGGGGGCCGGAGAGAAGACGCGAGGAGGACGGGGCTCATTGCTTTTTAAGTTTTTGAAGAAGGGCGTCGGTGTAAAATCCCCGGTTTAACGGCGTCACCTGCAAACCGTTACGCCACATCATAATTTCTGGGACCCACATGTCATAATCGTCATCAAAACGACCAAAGCCGCCAACTAGTGTTTTTTGCAAAAAAATATGAAAAAATTAGTGGTTTTTGGCACAATTCCGTAAATGTGTGATTCCTGCAAACCTTGCCTGAACTGTCGATGTTTTTTGCAATTCACTCTGGCAGGTGTTGAAAGATGGAAGGGGAGCCGACTGAGGCCAAGGACAAACGTGCCCAAATTGAAGGTGTGCCACACCATCAAGGTAGCTCCAGCTTATATCAGTTCGGGCGGAATTGGGTAATGTGGTTTGCTTCATTATTAATGCAATTCATTCATCATGCTAGCTTGAGCCCTTTAATTACTAATTTACTTTGTTTCTCTCTTTCAGGCATGCTACAATAAGACGGATAAGGTGCCAGAGGGGTACGACCTGTATGCCATGGCCCACACTGCCTCTTACAAGCAAGTCAAGGGGAAGGCCAGGAAAGGGGAGGAGTTTAACCCGAGCCAGATCCCCTACAATCCAGAGCAGGTGATGATATCTAGTGGCGGGAGGTCCCGTGGCTCCATAGCCATTGATCTAGAGATTGCTCCTAAGACCAGGGTGAGTTTAATTTGAATGGACGTTACTTGCTAGTCTAAACATTTGAGTGTCATCATGCTAACGAAACATTGGAAACGATCTTTGGTGCAGCGTTACTCCACACAAGCATCACACGATCCTTCTCCAGCTACTGGCATGATCCAGCCCGCTCCCACACCTCCATGATCAAGGTAAGTTTCTCTAGTTTTTTGCTTAACAAATGCATAAAGACCTAGACTTAGCTTTATTTCATCCAATATGCTTACCTTAATGACCTAGAGTTAGCTTATTTTCCTGCAAAATGACTTAATAAGCTTACTGACCTCCAAAACCAGCCATTTTACCTAAGTTAGCTCTAAAACGATCTATACTTAGCTTTGTTTCCTCCAAAATGACCTAAGTTAGTTATAATATGCTTAGTTAACTAGGTTTGCTCAATAATGACATGTACTTACCTTACTTATGTAAAAAACGGCATAATTAGCTTAGTTAGATCATAAACGATCCATTTTACCTACATTAGCTCTAAAATGATGCATTTACCTAAGTTAGCTCATAAACGATCCATTTCACCTAAGTTACCTCACAAACGATGGCGTGCTTCTTCATCTAGTCTTCTTCTTCTAGTCACCTTTTCCTAACTTTCTTATTTGCCATTTTGCAGATTTCATTCAATTCGCGGAAGCTAGCTTGCTATGATGGAGTGCTTGTTTTCTATTTCATTCTCTTCTAGTATTCTTCTAGCTTGCTACGATGGAACTTACTATCTTGATGAAACTTTGCATTGTAATATGTATGTGCAACTTCCTAATGGTTGCAACTTATGTGTATGTGCAACTTGCTATGTATGAGTGGATGGAACTATATATGTATGTACAATGAAACTTATGTGCTGTTGAATAGCCCAGTGAAATATATCTATATATGTCATATATATTTGCTGTGAAAATTGTTGGATTTAAAAAACAGGGAAAAAAAGCCATTATGCAGGCTCTTTGCCGTCTGCCACCGACGGCAAAGGGCTCTTTGCCATTAGCAGCGGACGGCAAAGAGGCCACGTGACAGGCAACTGTGCTTCCTGGGAGGCTGGCCTATCTGGTCAGTTTGCCAACAGTGGCTGATGGCAAAGAGAAAGTAACTTTGCCTACAGCGGCAGATGACAAAGGCCTTCTGATGTTTGCCGTCAGCGGCCGACGGCAAAGGCTTGCCGTTAACCACCTAATGGAGCAACAGCGCAATTATTGCCATCAGCATTCTTTGCCGTCGACAGCTGATGGCAAAGGACCCTTTGCCGTCAGCCGACCGAAGCGGACGGCAATGTAGCTCTTTGCCATCCCTTACATTGCCGTCCACTTTTGCCGTCCACGGCGGACGGCAAAGACCTTTGCCGTCCGCCATCCACGCCTTTGTCGTCCGCCGTGGCTGATGGCAAAGTAGCTGATTCCTGTAGTGATACTCTCCTAGGTTGTGAAACCAAGGCTATGACCAGCAAAAGCTATGGAAATCAAAGCAAGTGGAGACCAAGGCTCTGATACCACTTGAAGGACCTTGAAGTATGTCTAGAGGGGGGTGATTAGACTACTTGACCAATAAAAACTTAACCTTTTCCCAATTTTAGAGTTTGGCAGATTTTAGCTACTTTAGGACAAGTCAAGCAATCATCACACTATTCAAGAAAGCATGCAAAGAGTATATAGGCAGCGGAAAATAAAGCATGCAACTTGCAAGAAAGTAAAGGGAAGGGTTTGGAGGATTCAAACGCAATTGGAGACACGGATGTTTTTGGCGTGGTTTCGATAGGTGGTGCTATCGTACATCCACGTTGATGGAGACTTCAACCCACGAAGGATAACGGCTACGCGAGTCCACGGAGGGCTCCACCCAAGAAGGGTCCACGAAGAAGCAACCTTGTCTATCCCACCATGGCCGTCGCCCACGAAGGACTTGCCTCACTAGCGGTAGATCTTCACGAAGTAGGCGATCTCCTTGCCCTTACAAACTCCTTGGTTCAACTCCACAATCTTGTCGGAGGCTCCCAAGTGACACCTAGCCAATCTAGGAGACACCACTCTCCAAGAAGTAACAAATGGTGCGTTGATGATGAAGTCCTTGCTCTTGTGCTTCAAATGATAGTCTCCCCAACACTCAACTCTCTCTCATAGGTTTTGGATCTGGTGCAAAGAAGATTTGAGTGGAAAGCAACTTGGGGAAGGCTAGAGATCAAGATTCATATGGTAGGAATGGAATATCTTGGTCTCAACACATGAGTAGGTGATTCTCTCTCAGAAATGGTAAGTTGGAAGTGTAGGTTCGTTCTGATGGCTCTCTCCATGAATGAAGAGGAGGTGGAGGGGTATATATAGCCTCCACACAAAATCTAACCGTTACACACAATTTACCAAACTCGGTGGGACCGAATTGTTAAACTCGGTCAGACCGATTTAGTAAACCTAGTGACCGTTAGTGATTTTCGGTGGGACTGACTTGCATCTCGGTGAGACCGATTCGGTTAGGGTTAGGGCATAACATAATCTCGGTAAGACCGATTACACAAACTCGGTGAGACTGATTTGGTAATAAGCTTTCCAGAGAGTTGGTCAGGTAAACTCGGTGGGACCGAATTGCTCTATTCGGTGAGACCGAAATGTTACAAAAGGGAAACAGAGAGTTTACATTGCAATCTCGGTGGGACCGATCGCTCACTTCGGTTAGACCAAAATGTTAAGAAGGGAAACAGAGAGATTACAACCCCATCTTGGTGAGACCGAGATCCCTATCGGTAAGACCGATTTGCTTAGGGTTTGTGGCAGTGGCTATGACTTTTGGAATCGGTGGCGCCGGATAGGAAGAATCAGTGTGACCGTTTTTGGCTTTGGGTTTCGGTTATTTGTGGATGTGGGAAAGTAGTTGAGGGTTTTGGAGCATATCACTAAGCACATGAAGCAAGAGGCTCATTAAGCAACACCTCATCCCTCCTTGATAGTATTGGCTTTTCCTATAGACTCAATGTGATCTTGGATCACTAAAATATAAAATGAAGAGTCTTGAGCTTTTGAGCTTGAGCCAATCCTTTGTCCTTAGTATTTTGAGGGATCCACTTTCATCATCCATGCCATGCCATTCATTGAGCTTTCCTACAATAATAGTCTTGGAATAGCATTAGCTTAATGAGCTCTATGTTGTTACAAATTACCAAAACCACCTAGGGATAGTTGCACTTTCACCAGGCCTAGCTTGCGTGCAGCCCAGACTGCCGTCGCTACGCCCTCTCCGGAGGTTTTCATTACCGGTTTTACGGGCTTGTTCAGAAGACGCTCGAGGCACCACAGCCCCCCGCAGGCTGACTCGAGGCCCACGTGGGTCAAAGGTAAACCAGCCAACCAGCTCGTCATGAAATCAGCCGCTTGGCGCAGGCGTACGAGTGATATTACATCTACTGTTACGCTGAATATGACTTTTTACATGAGGGGCTCCCCCTCCCAAAATGCTCTTACAACCTTCAGGGCAAGGCCCAAACTTTCTCTGCGCAGGGTAAGGAAGCAGGGACAACACGCTGTCAGTCGGATAAATCCCCCAATGCATCCTCAGGGGCGCCTCCTGAATCATCGCTGGCGTCGCTGGCCTCGCCATCGCCCTCCGCATCGCCAGCAGCGGCACCAGGGCCGTTCACCACGTCACCTTCATCAGCAGCCACAACCGCGTTGTCGTTATCAGAAGCGAAGGCCCTGACAAGGGCATCCACGTTGTCTTCCACCCAGCGCGCCAGGTCGCCCCGGACGGCCTAGGGTACTGGGGCGATGGCCGCGTCAAAGTCGAAGTTGGGGAACATGTTCTGAAGGTGGCTGAAGACACGAGAGAAGGCGCGCCCGAGTAGGGCGCGGCTCCTCTCCTCCACCAGCCTGGTGGCGCGCAAGGGCAACGACCGCCTCTAGCTTGCGCCTCTCTTCAGCCAGGCACAGGCCCTCAGCCTCAAGGCGCGCGTCTTCATTGTCAAGCTCTTCACCAACCTGGTGCACCGCGTCGACCGCCCTCCAGAGAAACCCTAGGCGAAGTACTTGACGCCTCCGGGCGCGCTCGAGCACGTCCTCAGCGTCATCATCCGCCCCAAGTAAGCGCCGGGGGCCACGAATCAGCACTCCTCCTCTGGGCAGGGGGCGGGGGGCTGGCGCCCTCATGATGGCTGAGCACGCCTCGCCAGAAGCCCGGCCAGGAGCCGGCCCCTCCCCAAGTGAAGAGCGCAGGGCCGACCTCAGCCAATCGTCATCCATGATCAGACTCAAGGCCCAGGGCAGGATGGCTATGCCCCGAGGAGGCTCGCGAAGGAGGGTCGCGAGGTGCGCAGGGCCGCGATGCACCACAGGATGGCTCACCTCTCCGGCCGGCCTCACCGAGAGGGCTCTGCTGGAACTCGGAGCACTCGAAGGCGGTCGAGAGGGCGGAGCCTGGGGGGATGGCTCCTCAGCCATCTCCGCGAGCTCGGCGGGAAGGGCCCTGTAGAGC
This sequence comes from Triticum aestivum, assembly GCF_018294505.1. Taxonomy (NCBI): domain Eukaryota; kingdom Viridiplantae; phylum Streptophyta; class Magnoliopsida; order Poales; family Poaceae; genus Triticum; species Triticum aestivum. The sequence continues at coordinate 78,567,441 of NC_057801.1, read as the reverse complement.
AAGGATCAGCCAAAGCAACGGGAGGATCAGGAGCTGGGAAAGGGGAAGGCTTACTCATCAATGGCGAAGTACTTCTGGCGCTTCAGCAGGCAGTAAGGGTAATCATCGCCCAAGGCCTCCCTTTTCCTCCGAAGAGCCTCGAAGTCCACGTAGAAGCGACCCAGGAGTTGAGCGCAGGGGTTAGCCCGCAACGAGGAAGAAGCGTCAAGATGCCCAGCGTCTGGTGCATCGTCCTGATGCACGCCGCTGGTCGCCTCACCAAGAAGTATAGCTGGGGCCCTAGGGGCCTCAACCACAGGCACTGTGGGCAGCGGCTTAGCACCTCCAGTCGCAGCAGTACGGGCCTCAGGAGCTGTCCCCTCAGGAGTGCCGCCTGGCGTCGTCACTCCGGCGGGGGCCCCCTCAGCCTCCGGCGGCCCATGCCTCCCTGCTCCGCCACTCGAGGAAGGACCACCGTGGGCGACTGGGAGGGCAGTCACCATCACTGGGTTCTCGCGAGGACCCCTGAGGTCGGCGGGGTGCAGCCCCCATTCGTCGAAGCCGGGCATCTGCTTCACGAAGTCGCCCCTGTTCGAGCAAAGGTACAGCAAAGCCCCCCATGCCGGACGCTGCCAGGGGAAGGGTCCCCAGTCAAGACCAAGAGCACCTTCCTCAGTGCTTCGGGCGTCAGGTCCTCCTCCTAGAGCCTCATGCGATCTTCACGCCCGCTGAAGGACCACATCCGGTAGGAGTGGCGCTAGAGAGGAGCAATGCGACATAGCAGGAACTCCTTCACCACCTTGGGCGCCGTCACGCCAAGCGCCCTCAGGAACGCGAAGCGATGCCAAACGAAGATGAGCCGGGGGCTCGTGAGCGTCTCCTGGCCCCAGCCTGAATTGGGGACAGCGGGCGACTTTGGCTCCGAGAGCAGGGGGCTGGGCACCCCTACATCCACGTACAGCCACCGCTCGCGGAACCCAGGTGCGGATGGAGGAAGGCTGAAATCAATCCTTGAAGCAACTGTTTCTGGTGCAGCAATGAAGCTCACGCACCCTGAGCATTGGGTGGGATCGGCAAGGCGCAGAGAGAAGAAGTGGCGCAGCAAGGCAACCGAAGGAGGGATGCCCATCATCGCCTCACAGACAAAGGCGAAGACGGCAAGAAGAGTAATGGATTCAGGACCCAAATGCATCATATAGATCTGGTAATGAGAAAGCACAGCGTTGAAGAAATCAGAGAAGGGGGAACCAATCCCGCCCATAGGGCGTCGGCAAAGTACCGGATCTCGGTGACCACCCTGTCGATGGAGAAGCGGGATGCGGGCCAGGCTGTCGTCCTCCCGCACTCGTTGAACATGGTGGCCAGAGCAGAGCTGACCTTGCCCAAACCTTCTCGGTTGAGTATGATCGACCGATCGACGGCGGAGGCCACCGGCGATAGCGAGCGAGGCGGAGGCACCGGTCTTCCCTTTTCCCTTCTTCGTCGGAGCCATGGCGACGGGAAGAGGGAGGATTCGAGGTTGGACTAGAAGCGGAGACTGGAGCTCGAGGGGAGGAAGAGCAGGGGACGGTCGAGCGGCGAAAAGAGGAAAGACTGTGTGCAACCACGGGTCCGCCTAGCTGGGCGCAAAATAAGGAGGCGTGGGGAAGCAGGGCCACCCACGTCCAATCAACCGCCACGCGGCGCCCAAGGCCATAGGCTATTAGGGCCCGCGGCGCTTCGCACTTGCCCCTTCGCCTCTCTCCTCAGCCAAGTCCAGGCGCGCCTTGGGATCGGGGGCTACTATCGGCGTTCTGGGAACGGGGGTCCCCAGACTTGCCTGCCTGCGGCCTGCGGCGTGGCTCAAGGGGCGGCTCAGCATGGCCCATCTTCATCAGCACGAGTTCAAGACCCTCGCGAGGGGCCAAGCCTCGCAGGGCGGATGACAAGAGGCTTCCTCGGGCACGGCCTCGTCAGGCTGGCTCGCGAGGAGGCGGAGAGATCAAGGCGGGGAACCTCACGAGGTGCCCATGACGCAAGCCATGACGACCAAGGGCGCCAGGCGGGCGCCAGGCCGTGCAGTGTCCTCCCTTTCCTCTTTGGTGCAATGGGAGCAAGCGCAGACGAGAGCATCAAGTAGAGGCATCCATTTCGGTGCAACAAGACCAAGACCAGCAGAACGGGAGGATGGAGGTCATCGTGGAGCCCAAGCCGGCGTCACCACCAGAGCCTTTGGCAGGCGAGGACCAACTTTAGTCAGGATAAGTGTACTAGATGTTCCCCTTCAAAATGGCCAATTATTGGCGCCCTTTCCGCTCAATATTTGGGAGGAGGCCCAGGGCCTTTGCCTATAAATAGGACTAGCCACCACAAGCTAGGGGAGGGGAGAGGACAATGGGATCCTCACCAGGAAACCAGTAGAGAGAGCGACTGAACTCCCCCTAGTAGTTCATCGCACCGGCCAAGGACAGACCCTCGCGAGGCTGTTCTTCCTTGTATTGTTCATCATCGGCCCAAGAGGCAATCCACCACACCACACACTGGAGTAGGGTATTACACCACAATGGTGGCCTGAACCAGTATAAACTCTGTGTCTCTTGTGTTGTTCCGTTGATTTCTTAGATCATAGCGAGGCGGTGAGGTGTAGGCAGGTAGAAGGCTAGATCTCCATGCGCACCCCAGAGTTCGAACCTAGAGGGTCTGCCGGAACCCGAAATCCGACAACCACAACATGTCCCTAGTGAGACTCTAGTTGACTAGCTCGTTGATCAACAGATGGTCATGGTTTCTTGACTATGGACATTGGATGTCATTGATAACAGGATCACATCATTAGGATAATGATGTGATGGACAAGGACCCAACCCTAAGCATAGCACAAGATCGTGTAGTTCGTTTGCTAAAGCTTCTCTAATGTCAAGTATCATTTCCTTAAACCATGAGATTGTGTAACTCCCGGATACCGTAGGAATGCTTTGGGTGTACCAAACGTCACAACGTAACTGGGTGGCTATAAAGGTGCACTATAGGTATCTCCGAAAGTGTCTATTGGGTTGGCACGAATCGAGACTGGGATTTGTCACTCTGTATGACGGAGAGGTATCTCTGGGCCCTCTTAGTAATGCATCATCGTAATGAACTCAATGTGACTAAGTAGTTGGTCACGGGATCATGCATTACGGAATGAGTAAAGTGACTTGCCAGTAACGAGATTGAACGAGGTATTGGGATACCGACAATCGAATCTCGGGCAAGTAACGTACCGATTGACAACGGGAATTGTATACGGGATTGCTTGAATCCTCGACATCATGGTTCATCCGATGAGATCATCGTGCAACATGTGGGAGCCAACATGGGTATCAGATCCCGCCGTTGGTTATTAGCCGGAGAGCTCTCTCGGTCATGTCTGCATGATTCCCGATCCTGTAGGGTCTACACACTTAAGGTTCGATGACACTAGAGTTGTTATGGGAAATAGTATGTGGTTACCGAATGTTGTTCGGAGTCCCAGATGAGATCCCGGACGTCACGAGGAGTTCCGGAATGGCTCGGAGGTGAAGAATTATATATGGGAAGTCATCATACGGTCACCTGAAGTATTTAGGGGTTTGTCGGTATTGTACCAGGACCACCGAAGGGGTTCCAGGGGTCCACCGGGAGGGTCCACCTGCCCCGGAGGGCCCTATGGGCTGTATGTGGAAGGGAACCTGCCCCTAAGTGGGCTGGGTGCCACCCCCCTACTGCCCATGCGCCTAGGGTTTGGGGGACACCCTAAAGGGGGCGCCATCCTTGGCTTGGGGGCAAGCCCCCTCCCCTTGGCCGCCGCCCCCTCTCTAGATCTCATCTAGAGGGGCCGGCCCCCTTCCCCCTTTGCCCTATAAATAGAGAGGAGGAGGGAGGGCAGTAGCACCTCATCCAAGGCGCAGCCCTTCCCCTCTCCAACACTCCCTCCTCCTCTGTTGAGCTTAGCGAAGCCCTGCCGGAGAACCGCTGCTCCACCACCATGCCGTCGTGCTGCTGGAGTCCTTCCTCAACTTCTCCTTCCCCCTTGCTGGATCAAGAAGGAGGAGACATCCCCGTGTTGCACGTGTGTTGAACGCGGAGGCGCCGTTGTTCGGCGCTTAGATCGGAATCAACCGCGATCTGAATCGTTGTGAGTACGACTCCTTCATCCGCGTTCTTGCAACGCTTCCGTTTTGCGATCTTCAAGGGTATGAAGATGCACTCCCCTCTCTCATTGCTAGTCTCTCCATAGATTGATCTTGGTGATGCGTAGAAATTTTTTAATTTCTGCAACGATCCTAACAGTGGCATCATGAGCTAGGTCTATGCGTAGTTTCTATGCACGAGTAGAACACAAGTTGTTGTGGGCATCGATTTTGTCAATTTAGCTGCTGTTACTAGTCTTATCTTGATTTGGCAGCATCGTGGGATGAAGTGGACCGGACCGACCTTACACGTACGCTTACGTGAGACAGGTTCCACAGACTGACATGCATTAGTTGCATAAGGTGGCTAGTGGGTGTCTGTCTCTCCCACTTTAGTCGGATCGGATTCGATGAAAAGGGTCCTTATGAAGGGTAAATAGCAATTGGCATATCAAGTTGTGGTTTTGGCGTAGGTAAGAAACGTTCTTTCTAGAAACCTATAGCAGCCACGTAAAAACTTGCAACAACAATTAGGGGACGTCTAACTTGTTTTTGCAGCATATGTCATGTGATGTGATATGGCCAAAAGGATGTGATGAATGATATATGTGATGTATGAGATTGATCATGTTCTTGTAATAGGGATCACGACTTGCATGTCGATGAGTATGACAACCGGCAGGAGCAATAGCAGTTGTCTTAATTTATTGTATGACCTGTGTGTCACTGAAAACGCCATGTAATTACTTCACTTCATTGCTAAACGTTAGCCATAGTAGTAGAAGTAACAGTTGGCGAGACAACTTCATGGAGACACGATGATGGAGATCATGATGATGGAGATCATGGTGTCATGCCGGTGACGATGATAATCATGGTGCCCCGAAGAAGGAGATCAAAAAGAGCAAAGTGATATTGGCCATATCATGTCACTATTTGATCGCATGAGATGTTTATCATGTTTTTGCATCTTATTTGCTTAGAACGATAGTAGCATAAATAAGATGATCCCTCATAAAATTTCAAGAAAGTGTTCCCCCTAACTGTGCACCATCGCGAAAGTTCGTTGTTTGGAAGCACCACGTGATGATCGCGTGTGATAGATTCTAACGTTCGCATACAAAGGGTGTAAGCCAGATTTACACATGCAAAACACTTAGGTTGACTTTACGAGCCTAGCATGTACAGACATGGCCTCGGAACACAAGAGACATGATACGTCTCCAACGTATCTATAATTTATGAAGCATTTATACTATTATATTATCTGTTTTGGATGTTTATGGGCTTTACTAAGCACTTTTATATTATTTTTGGGACTAACCTATTAACCGGACGCCCAGCCCACATTGATGTTTTCTTTCCTATTTCAGTGTTTCAAAGAAAAGGAATATCAAACGGAGTCCAAACGGAATGAAACCTTCGAGAGCGTGATTTTTGGAACGAACGTGATCCAGGAGACGTGGAGCTAAAGTAAGGGAAGCTTCGAGGAGGCCAAGAGGCAGGGGGCGCTCCCTCCACCCTCGTGGGCCCCTCGTGGCTCCCCATATACCCTAAACCTTCATAGAACAGAATAGATCGGGAGTTCTGCCGCCGCAAGCCACTATAGCCACCAAAAACCTCTCGGGAGCCCGTCCTGGCACCTTGCCGGAGGGGGAATCCATCACCGGTGGCCATCTTCATCATCCTGGCACTCTCCATGACAAGGTGGGAGTAGTTCACCCTCGGGGCTGAGGGTATGTACCAGTAGCTATGTGTTTGATCTCTCTCCCTCTCTCTCGTGTTCTTGACTTCGCACGATCTTGATGTATCGCGAGCTTTGTTACTATAGTTGTCGGTGTACTAAAGTAGGGGCACTCCTTTGTACCCCTTACTTGTGCACGGGCAGTCAGAGCCACAGGCCGAAGCCACACTTAGCAGGGCAAATGGGAGGAGTCGAAGCCGCAAGATGGTGAAAGCGATGCCCAGACCAAAAACACCAAGAGCAAGCAGGCAAGGAGGGTTCCCCCGGCAAGACCCTTGCCGGGGCGACCCCCACGGCCCCGGCAAGGGCCTTGCCGGGGCCGCTTGCCCACTGCCAACGGAGCGGACCACCCTTGAGCCCAGGGCTCAGGAGGCGCCTCTAAGATGGCATACAGATCTTCGTCAAAACCATCAACATATGATATCAAATGAGGATCAGAAGGCAACGATCCTCGACAAGATTCTTGCCGAAGAAAACCCACAAGACCCCCGGCAAGATCCTTGTCAGGGATGACAGTGCACCACTGCAAGACCCTTGTCGGGCCACTTCCAGGCCCGCACCAACCAAGTCTCCAACGCCGTTCACATGCGCCAGCCCAACCAGCTGGGCAGGCACCTGCGTGTCAACATGCAGCTTCCAGGCCAACTCAGCACACGCATGTGCGGCGGCATGCAGATCTCCGTGAAGGCTCCACCACCGCGCCACCTCTGTTGCTTGTCTGCCTACATGGCGCCGTATGCATCGCTGGTCAGGGCGCGTGTTGAAGCGAGGAGGAGCGACAACGGACGGGACGGGCCTCGCTCTCTCACTACAAAAAAAATACACTTCCGTGATGATACGTGTTTGTCATAGTAGTTCACGTTTTTTGTCATGCATGTACATCCATGACAAATTTATGACAGAATCAAGATAGTCATACATGTGCTGTCATAGAAGTGTTCCATGACATTACCAAAATTATCATCACGGAAGTGTCTACTTCCATGACGATAAATCGCGCGTCACAGAAGTGCTTTCGTCAAGGGTGTCCGACACATGGCATCCACCGTAACGGAACGCCGTTAAGCTATCGGGTCGGGTTTTGGATCCAATAACCCGTTAACAGCCCCGACCAATGGGGATTTTCCACGTGTAAAATCATCATTGGCTGGAGGAAACACGTGTCGGCTCACCGTTGGGACAGATGTCATCCACTCACTGGACAGAAGGCGCCTATGATACGTCGACACGTGGCACGGCCCAACAGAGGCCCATTCCTGTGAAAAGGCCGGCCTGTTTGACTTGGTCAAAAGGTGGCGGGCCGGCCCATGTAAAGCCTGTTAACGGCCTGTTCGCATATAGCCCATTTACAGCCCGCTAACCCAAGGCCCATTACACCCTATCTGAATTAGGCCCAATAGCGTCATCTGGGCCACCCAATATGATTCCAGCCCATTTTCACTTCTGGCCCATGTATGGCCCATGACGTCTTTCGGCCCATATGAGGCCTTATGTAACTCTTGGCCTATTAACGGCCCGTGGTGAAACTAGCCAATAATGAACAGTGTATTACTTTACACCCATTAACGGCCCGTGGTGAAACTGGCCCGTAATGAACAGTGTATCACTTTATACCCATTAAGGGCCCGTTATTCCGTTGGGCCATTTCCAACCCATGTTATCTTTCGACCTTCTCAGAGCCCATTTATTCTTGGGCTCATTTCCAGCATTCGTTTACTTACGGCCCATTACCGTCGTTTTCTGCTTATGGGCCAAATTCAACCTGTGGTTACAGTCGGCCCGTTTGTGGTCCGTTAACACGTTGGGCCATTTTCATAGCGTCATGAAATACAGCCTATTAACGATGGCCCGTTATGGTCGGCCCATAAACGGGCGATTCCAACTCTAGCCCGTTTACGACCATTATGCGGCCTGTTATTGGCCCATGTTTGGCCAATCGATCATACTACCCGTATAAGGCCCATTGATGATACGGCCTGTAGAAGGACCATTGTTTATATGGCTCGTATAAGGCCCACTGTTTATATGGCCCGTAGAAGGCCCACTGTTTCTACGGCCCGTAGGTCCAGTGTCACTACAGTAAATATTAGCCCACGGTTATTGTGGCCTAGTTTTAAAAAATAGGTTATTGCAGCCACTAGCAAACCGCAGAAAAAGAACTGCACTGACTACAAGCAAACAAATAAACACGACAACAAGGAAATAAGTAAGCAAGCAACTTACACTAGGCTATCACGGCTATTACACATATTACATCCACTGGGCATCAAAGTTCACCACCAGTGCAAATATAGGGAACACAACAGCATATAAACACCGCAGCAAAACAAGTCCAGAACTGAAACCACTTCAGAAGAGCTCAAGAAACAATATCCTGGGTACCCATAATGCTGGCAAGATGCTTAGCAAGCTTATTAACTTTCTCTTGTTTGGCGGTTAAGTCCTCCAGCGCTTGCTGTTGCACCAGAAAGTATGCATCTGAATTCTGCAGGGACTTCCTCAGTCCTTCGGCTTCCTGTCGCATAACATCTGATCGATGTCTTTCAACTTGAAGTTGAGACTCAAGAAGCCGAACTGATTCAGGCAACGAGTTCGAAGAGCTAGTGCCAGCAGTGGTAGCCAGTAACTCGAACACTACATCAAGACAGGACTTTGGGGTTGTCTCAGTGTCCTCAGTATAGTTTTTATCAGCTTTCTTGGAGACCAACAGGGATGTCTCACTATCTTGAACCTTATCTACATTACTTCCTTTACCATTGCATAACAGGGTACTCTTCTCCAATATTTTATCCGCGTTCTAAAAGAGAAACAAACAAACACATCTCAGGTTTACAATGTAGTATATGAAACTCATTTTGGTAAACCAGTTCAGTAGTAAGGTGGACAGGATAACAGCATGAAACAAACATATATCTATGTAGTATGGTCACTGTATGGTCTATATCATTCTAGTTTATGTTGCCAAATCAAGATAGATACAGTTCGAATCATATCTATTTAAGACAAAGCAGCATAGACAGAATATAAGTGTGGGAAACTACACAGCAATAACAACACTTGTAATGTGCATGGCATGAGAACATAACTGTTTATTCAATTGAAACTGAAATCAACATAGAGCAAGTTACAACAGCAAACAGCCAAACACGTTGAAGAAACAGGTTTAAAACATACCTGTTGCGCCATTGGAGTTTCAATTGCATCCTTCAAATTTGAAATTGGTTGGTATCAGTAAATACAGTGATGCAAGAGCAAAGTAGTATGAACCATAGCTACGGAACCTGACCTGAGAACAATTCTTCTTCTGCTTTAAGCGTTGACTTCGGGTTCGGAGTGGTGGTCCTCGTGATTTGGGCACTGCAGTTGCCTTACTAACTGCTCGTGTTTGGGTGCTCTGTGGTGGAGACGGTGTTGTGTCAACGGGAACTGGGTGTCTATCTGCTGGGGTTGGGGTTAGAAGGGGTGTAGCTGGTTCTCTGTCCAACTGGGTAGGGGTACAATCTGCATGAGTGTGGGTTATGTGTGGTGGGGCTGATTCTTGGGCAAGTACAACCGTGGTTCTATCTGCATCGACAGGTAGCACGATCTTTTCTGAAGACCGTGTTTTTACTCCCACAGATACTGCCATCACTCCCTCCAATTGAAATGGCTGATAAACAAGAAAAGTAATTGAATGTACAGACATTGTAAGATAGACAGGTGCAATGGATAGTAGGGAAGAAAACAGGGCATGAAATAATTCACATTTATGTTGTCTAAGCAAACAGAATAGCAGGACATAATTTCACATATATGATGGCTAATTAAACAGGATAGCATGACACAATTTCACATGTATGATGGCTAACTAAACAGGATAGAATGACATACTTCAAAATATGATGACTATGTAAACAGGATGACATGATATAACTATACGATGTGTCTATTAAAGTGGTTGGCATGCCATAAATCACAAACATGCCGTCGATGGAAACATGATGGCATGATATAATTCACGGATAGAATGACATAATTTAAAATATGATGACTATGTAAACAGGATGAGATGATATAACTATATTATGTCTTTAGAAAATGGGTTGGCATGCCATAATTCAGATACATGCTGTCTATGTAAACATCATGGCATGACATAATTCAAATATATGATTTATATACTAAGGAAGTGAGCAGAGGGCAATTGCATATATGATGTGTCAACTAAGGAGATGGCATTCAATATTGTGTATATGATGTAAAAACTAAGCATTGCAATACAACATATGCATTATATGAGTAATATAACCCTGCCAAGTTTGAGCATACACCTCAGGGGGATAATAGGACTGGTCATCTGCCTCTGAATCCTCCTCTGAAGAGCTATCTGTAACCAGCAAGATATCTGCTTCAGCAGGTAGCATTGTCTGCTCTGAAGACCTTGTTTTCACTCCAGATTTCTCCATCACCAATTCAAATGGCTGATGCACAGGAAGAGCAGTTGAATATACAAACATTGTCGACAAAAGCAATGAGAAATACAAAAAAGGACGGCATGATATAATTCACATATATGACGCTTGCCTAAACAGCATGGCATTGCATAATTCACATACATAATGCCTTGCAACAAGATAACATTGCATAATTCACATATATAATGTCTTGCAACAAGATGGCATTGCATAATTCACATATATGGTAATTAGACACTAAACAGGTGGCATTCACACAAAGCATGTCTAAACTAAGCAAATGACATAGCAATGCAAGATACCATACGCACGATATGAGTAACATAACCCTGCCAAGTTAGGGCATGCACCTCAGGGGGGAAATATGACTGGTCATCTGTCTCTGAATCCTCCTCTGAGGAGCTATCGGTAACCAGCAAGACATGCGCTTCGTCAGATAGCATTGTCTGCTCTGAAGACCTTGTTTCCACTCCAGATTTTTCCATGACCGTGCCGAATGGCTGATGCACAGGAAGAGTAATTGAATGTACTAAAATTGTTGACAAATTTAACACATAATAAAAAATGATGGCATGATATAATTCACATATAAGATGACTGGCTAACCAGGGTGGCATTGCAAAATTCACATATATGATGCCTGGCTAGACAAGATGGCATTGCATGATTCACATATACGATAAAGAAACTAAACAGATGGCATTGACACAAAGCATGTCTAAACTAAGCAGATGACATCTTTAATGTATACAGTAAGCAATGCAAGGCACCATATGCATGATATTGCCCACATCAGCATGCCAAGTTAGAGCGAAGACCTCATGGGGTAAATAGGAGTGGTCTTCTCCTTCTGAATCCCCCTCAGAACAGTTATCTTCCTCTTGATTACGATCCGAAATGGGTGGAGGGGGGGCTGCCTTTGCGCCCACCATGGAACGACGTCTGCATGAAATTTTATTGCCACGCAAGGCTCGTCTCTTTTGCTCTACATGATCAGTTCCATTGTGTACAATAAATGGCATGCATAGGAATAAAACATAGTGAGATTATGGAAGGAGTGCATGCACAAATCCAGAGTGATGGTAGCAAACTGTGGATAGACCGAAAACCAATGATAGCAGGCAGATAATAGCTTTAGTTAAAAATACAGATAATGGCTCCTTTAATGTTTGTTTGCACCCAACATGAAACTCATAGTAGACACCGGAGATTAACCAGATAGTAGACAGATAGTACTGATTGATGTCCCAATATGTACCCCACAACCATTTAAATACTCAAGTTTCAGCATTAGTTTGGACCTGACTCGAAGTCTAATTGGTGAACACGACGATAATGTAGCATGTCATCATATTAAGCGACGCATAACGTAAGCAGACATGGAAGAGTGCGACCTCTCTTGCGGACCCGTGTAGTCCTCAAGGTCATCTGCTCAGTTGATGATGGTAATGCAGTTGTCGTGGCTGCCGGCGGCGGGGAAGAAGATCTGAGGCGGCGAAAGACAGTCTGGAGAGCGGATCCCTGCTGTGGTGAACCCTTCCGTCGTTGGAGCAGCTGAGCTGGGGTGGAACACAGCGCCGCAGGAGCAGGACAAACCACACAAGGTTTTCTTTGACACATATCTGTAACAGAAGTAATTGAGTAAGGGCTTGTTTGAATTTGAGGATTCTAACAATGCAGGGATAGGAAATAGACAGGAATAGGATAGGAATGCACGTGCAAAACAGAGAATTTAAAAACACAGGATTTCTGCCAATCTGGGTGTTTGATTCACAACAATTGGAAGATCACAGGATGCAAAAAAGCATGGTGAGATTAAGTCAAACCACAAGAAAATGTACGGTTATAATGCTATTATGCTACTATCTCTTAGTCTTGTGCTTGATGAATAGGAATATGAAAAGGAGGAGAAGTGGAAATTAGAATTCCTACGGTTTTTCTTTCAAGGAGACACTAAAGGAACAAATCCTACAGTTTTCCTTTGCTCCATTCCTTTGCACCAAATTCATGAAAAGTAGTACCATAGGAAACTTTCCAATTCCTATGTTTTTCATTCACTTTTCCTTTCAAGCACTGGCGATTCTAGTAGGCAGGCTTGAGCAAGGAAAATCCTACACTAAAAAAATGTTTTTGTGCTACTTCTATTACTTTGGACCCAGGCCACTGCCATACTAGCTCAACTCCCAGGCCCATCGACAAATGCACAACTCAAACACGCAGAGATAAATAATGATGGCGTTCAAGAGAGTCCATCACGGATAGCTAAGTTGCCTGGTACCTCACTGCTTGTCATATAGTAGGATAAAATAATCGTATTTCCCGTTACTATGAGTGCTCAGTGGACAATATATATAACATGTAGAGTAAAAAAGAGATGCAACAAGTGTACAACCTCTTTGGCGAAGCCATGTCGATCTCAGCGTGACTGGGTTGGCCGGTTAGGATGCTCCGACTGACTTTGCTATCGGAGGAGGGCAAGAAGATCTTAGGCGTCTGGAGATGGAGCCCGAGGTACTGCTCCACTGTGATGGAGGGTTTCGTTGTTGGAGCTGCTCCGGTGAGTTATACGACGCCGAGGCTGAAGCAGGACAAGAGAGATAACAAACAACGTTAACCTGAGTGGAATTCTAATAGCATCTCCAATACATGACGTAAAATACATAACCACAAAGTGCTAGATGTAAAATACATCAGTCGCTCATCTCTGAACTTAACTGTTGAAACTGAACTTAACTGTTGAAACTGAACCTAACTGTCGAAACGGAATTTTGTTGTCGAAACTGAATTTTGTTGTCGAAACTGAACGCACTAGCAAGGTGAGGCTACACGTCGGTCGACTGACTTTTTCATCTCTGGTCAGTCAATTTTGCAGCCATTGGATACGAAATCAAGGGCCTGCGGTTCATCTTCAACCTCCACCCCCTGAGCCGCCAGCCACCACCGGCCAAACAGCAGCCCCCCGCCGCCCGCGGCCGGCGGTGCGCCACCCCGCCCACCCAAAAACACTCCCCACTGCCGGTCCGCCGCTGCCCCGGCCATCCCTCTAGCCCCCCCCCCCCGTGCCGAGCTTTTTCTTCGGCGATCCCCACGCCACCGCCCCGCCACCGCCCCGCAACCGCAGGCGACCACCGCCACCATCCTGAACCCTAAGATAGATAGTGGGGTACCTCTCCAGCGAGCCCCCCTCCCCGCTGCGGCTGGTTCTTCCTTCACACCGGCGAGCCCACCCCTTGAAAATCGACTGACCCAAAAGTCGATTCAGTCGACTGAAATGTAGCCAAATCGGAGCAGCATCGCAAGCAAGAGCAAGGGCGAGAGCAGCAACGCGAGCAAGAGCAATAGCAAGAGCAGACCAGGCAGGGGACCGAGAGCAAGAGCAGAGCAGCAGCGCGAGCGAGAGCTAAAGAAGCAGCAGCTCCTACTGATGTGGATGTCGCCGCCGAGGGAGTGACGCCGTGTGGAAGTGGCCGACGACGCCGCCGTGGATGGAGCCGCGCCGTGTCGGCTCGGGACCGAGCGCCGGCAGCACCGTGAGATCGAATCAAGAAGAAAACGCAGCGATTAGTGTACAACCTCTTTGGTGGCGCCGATTAGGCCGCAGCTTCATCCGAGGAAACAGTGATGAGGATGCTCTTCCAGTGGTGCAGGTGAAGACGGCGGTGTGGGAATGGAGGTGGCGCGAAAGACGAGGGGAACATCGGGGCAGCTCCTTGGAGGTGGAGGATGGGGTGGCTGAACCGGCGGGACGATGAGATCGATGATGGATCCTCATCCGGTATGGTGGATGAGGGACGTCGAGGTGTTGATGTGGACGACGTCGTCGGGGAAGAGGCTCCGGCTTGGTGGGGAACAGAGCGGGGTGTGGGGTTTCGTCGCGAGTTTTCGCGTCCTCAGTGTATGAATGGGTGGGCGGATGGGATGGCAGTGGGGAACCATGGCTTGACGCGCTTGTCCGAAATGTGGGGTAAGTTACGAAAGTACCCCCCACCGATTTGAGGCGGTTCTTTCGGTTCAGGGGTACCACAGGCATTTCACGTGTCGGGATTTCACAGGAGGTGGGAGTTTTCGCGCGTGTTGTAGTTTCCGAATAGCAAGGCGCGGGTTCAGATGGAGGGAGTTGTCGGAGCACAACCAGACAAAGATATATCTTAAATATTTCGGGCTAACAAGGCGCGGGTTGAAGAGGCGGGAGTTTTGCAGCACGATAGACAGAGACGCTAGCTTCAATTTTCGGCATAACAAGGCGCGGCTTGAAATTTCGGAAGAACAAGCTTAACGTGTACCCAAGAAAAAAGAGAATTTGCACCTCAACACGCACAACACACACACACAAACACCATTTAGACTAGAGTAAGGTACACGTGCATTGCATGCATGAGATTCGGCAACCAAATTATGAATAAATACCACATTATAGCATGCAAGCTTTGAGCCATATATGCATGATGTAGATGTTCTTTTAATTCTTATAGTTCATTTCATTCAAAATCATCTAGTTTTTATAAGAAAGCTAATCTATTTTAAGATTCATGGAATTGTGCGTTGTAAGACATAAAGTAAAAACAAATAATGGCAAATCATGTAGAAAAACATTTGGGCAATTCTGATATGGAAGATTCTAGAACAAATAAGAAGTGCTTGTGTTTTGATGTTTGTGCATTATCCTTAAGTTCAACCATGGAGTCTTCTAGATTATATATGTGGCGAAATCTGGTGGAATCTAGATGATATATAGCGGCCAATAGTGCTCAAGTTTGCCATCTTTGGACCATCGAATTCGCCTCATCCAACGACTATCTTTCAAAGTTAAAGTTACCCGCACACAATATAAAAAAATAATATAATATAATATATATAGGGGTATAGATATAGATATGTGATGCGAAAGCCGCCCATCATCTCCAATTAGAATAGTGTGTCCATGCACGGATGCGACGTGGGCAAATGATGTCTGCCATCTGTATCTCAAATTCAAATCAGTCTGACCTTGTTTAATGTGTATACATTACAACATGCTCGTTTCCAAACGACACTGCGCAGATCTCCGTTATATTCATGCATGCATGGGTTTCAAACATCAGGAACTCTTATTCAAATATTTGAATTCAACTTTACATTGATTATGACCTCACCTATTCTTTTACACCCACACAGTAGTCTTCTCTTTATAATTGTACCACTAACTTTCTCTCGTGCATGCATGCACAGACACTACCAGTTGGCATTATCTATCGCACGCATGCAATCTTTTTCTTCAGGTCGGTCTCCCATGAAGGCACACACCCACACACATCCCCCTCTCCATCATACCGGGCATTCTTTATCTCTCACGCGTGCATGCGCAATGATCGATGTTCCTCTATGTCCCCCACATTAATAGCCAATACACCCACATTAATTATATATCCAACGCCCCCCTCTCATCATCCATGCCTTCCGCTTCATCTTAGTAAGGGCCCTGCCCCCCCCCCCCTAACATCACTATATATCGAGGCTAATATGGATGTGATCATTAGACAGTTGCTGCTAAAAAAGGTTTAATTTCATGAATTGACCCTCCTCGTAAAGGATTAGCAATGCTTGGCCCCCTGGCTCATTTGTTTTTCATGGCTCCACCACTGCGTGCAACAGCGCACGTGTTTGCCCCCTGTCTCTAAATATGAATCTCGCACTTCTGCATTCCTTCATAGTCTCCCTCCACTCGGCCCCTCGCACCATCTTCTAGCCCCCCACTGGATTTTGCCACATGTATAATCTAGTAGACTCCATGGTTGAACTTACGCATAATGCACAAACCTCAAAACAACAGTGGTTCTCTTTTGTTCTAGAATCTTCCGTAGAATAACTGCCCAAACTTTTTTTCTAGTTGAATTGCCATTATTTGTTTTTACTTTATGCTTTACAATGCACAATTCCATGAATCATAAATAGATTAAGGGCTTCTTTGATTCAAAGGATTCTCAAAGGAATTTTGGAGGATTCTAATCATTAGGAATTTTTCCTATCTTGGTTGTTTGATTCGTAGGATTGTAAACCATAGGAATTTTTCCATATGATTCATTTGCACTAGATTTCATAGGAAACATCCCATCCACTCAAACCTCTTCGAAGGAATTCTGCGTTTTTTCTATGCACAATCAAACACTCGTACAATCCTGTAGGATTCAAGACGACATTCCACTATAATCCCATATTTTTCCTATTCATGTGTTCTTAGCTTTTTATAAAAAATAATTGATTTTGAATGAGATGAACTATAAGAATTAAATGAAGGGCTACATCATGCATATATGACTCTGAGCTTACATGCTATAGTGTGGTATTTATTCATAATTTGGTTGCAAAATCTGATGCGTGCAATGCATGTGTACCTTACTAGTACTTCGAGTATGTGCAGAACACGTAAAATAGAAGACCAATGGCACGCTACACAGTGTCTCTCTTACAGTTCATGAAGCCATGTGGCACATGTGAAGGCGTTGTCGCGACCTCCTTGCGTGGATTGATCACAGTGACGTGCTACTGGTTCCAGAAGAATGTACTCATCCTCCCTGAACCATACTGGCGGTACATGCACGAAGCGAAGATGTGCACGCACGCCACGCACGCACTCATTCCCACACACACACACGCGGGTACACGGGCGGACGCAATTTTGTACCAAGATCCACCCCATGTGATAATTTGACGCGTGTAAAGTCATTCACTTCATTGATGGTCAATTAATACAGCGCATGCAAATTGAGTGGACGTGAGGGCGGAAGAAAGACATTATTACTCCACTGCGTGCATGCGAGTAGTTAAATCGTGGGTTGCTAGTAGTACTTCCATTGGTCTCCTTCGTATTTTGTGCCAATTTTTGATAGTAACATAATATTTACGCATTTGAGCAGTGTAGTACTTGAAATTTATGTTCCGCTAAACTCATCGGGAGCCGTTTCGGGCCTCGAAACCAGAACCATCAATTAATCTTTACCTTGTTCCCATCACATTCGAAAGCCTGCTCACACCTACTAGTACGTACCAAACCTGAACGTGTTCCCACTATGCAGGTATTAGTACTACTAGTGCTAGTACTTAGGTTATAAAAAGGGGAACTACCTAACCGAAAATTACTCTACCTTTCCTCCTCATAAGTGCTTCTTCTTCGTCCGTCGTTGCCATGGCCGGTGAGCAGAGCTCTAGGTCGAGAACTACTCGCAACAAGGGAGCGGCAACCAAGGCTGCGGAAAAAAAGAGAGGGCTCGCCACCACACAGAGACCTCGAAAGATCTCTCACGGGCAGGCGATGGCTCCCAGGAGCGCCCTAGCCGCGGAGGCGAACATGCCGAGCCGGCAGAGCTGGAGTCTTTATCCCTCGACGGCATGCCGATCAGCTCAATAAGCACCTCAATAAGCAGAAGGAGTTCATCCAAGGCTTGACGGCGTTGCTGAAGGAGAGCCTCGATGACATGCCCGCTGAGCTCAATCAGCAGGGCGAGTTGACTGTCGGCTTGGTGATGCTGCTGAAGAAGAGAATTTCCTCGGAGAAGAAGGCAACCGGCGAAATCCTGCGACTTCAGGAGGACAAGGCGAAGCTTTGCCACGAGATCGACCTGTTGAAGGAGAAGAACGTCGGCTGGAAGAAGCTGCATGAGAATAGTAGTTCCTCGATGAAGATGCTGCAGGCCCTCGTCATGGAACAGAAGGAGGAGTTGGTGAAGCTCCGTATCGAGCACCCGACTGTTGTCAAGGTACGTAATGCGGCCGTGGAACAGATGATGAAGGCTCGCGTCGAGAAATCCTGCGTCATGGATAGAATGAAGAAGATGGCGGAGGGGACACGCAAGGAGATGGAGGTCGTGGAGGCGATGAAGAAGCAGTTACGACTCCGCGACGAAATAGATCATTTGGGGTGATAATCTTCCTTCTTCTTTTGCTGTTGTGTTTCATCTTTTGCTTCGGGTGTTTCGCCGCACGTGTCACGTTCTCTGTGAGGCACGAATAGAACAATGATTTTTGCCTTTTGAGGAAATGAGTAGAACAATGCTAACAATGAGATGACTAGCAAATTAGATCATTTTTTATCGCCATATGGCACTGGGGTGCCATGTTTCGTGCTCATCCGTCGCAGTACTACTCCAATGGAAAACTTGAGTATACCGCACAGTTCTTTGCTCCTCCTCGATCAGGTCATCGGCGCATTTATACGAGTAGTCAAATCACAAGGCCCCGCCTTCTAGCAATAATGAGCCGTCAAATCACAAAGGCCCTCGCCTCTCGTGAAACCGACCAAGCTAGACTGCCCCGCCCTCTAGCCTTTTAAAAAACATATACTTTTGTACAGCAGTAGTATCGATGGATTACGCCATGGAGAAAAAATTGAAATAACAAAAGGTGGTACATATAGAGAGCGCTCGTTGCCAAATTATGCATATAGTACTATTAAAAAGGCTAGTCACAATAATGGTGTCCAGCACAACCCACCCCTCAAATAAAACTAAGCACCCTGGAATGCTTTGACAAAACTAAGGACCCTGAAATTCTTTGACAACTAAATTGCTTGCTATATGATGTTGGCCATATATATTGTACGTACATAATTTGAAGAAACGAGTGGTAGTACTATACCAACTAAAAGATGAAATGTAAGAAATACTAGTATGTACTTACTGAAGAGTTAAAGTAACAAGAAGAAACATAACATAGTTCTGCTGGGGGCTCAGCACAACACACCCCTCAAATTAAATTAAGCACACCTGAAATTAAAATTTGCAACTATTCTGGTAGACACTGCATTAGAACCACCATGAGCAACGACACTGCCACCTTACTCGGAGTCCTCGTCCACGTCCTCGACTTCGTCCTTGTCCCTCTTCCTCTTGGCCGATACTTCTTTGCTTGAACCACCAACTTGGCTGTTGCTCTTCATCCAACCCTTGTAGATATTGAAACAAAGGTAGCCATCCATTGCAGCGTACTAGATGTGGTCTATATCTAGTACATTCCGCTGCCATGCATGACGATGAAACGTGTATGGAGGTTTCTCCAGTTTACCGTACGAAGGATGAACAATGGCTCCTGCCAGGTCAGCATTGAAGGCTGACGAGAGGACACCAGCCGATTCTTTTGAAGGTCGAAGGTGTTGCCTACAACGAGGCATATCCGACGCAGGACTTCTTTGTCATTACCAAAGTCTACAGTAACGAATTTGACTAGGTTGCTCTCGAGGAAGTCCATAAAATCCTGGCACTCAACGTCGGCATGGCATATGTGGTAGACCAAGCATAAGTCATGCACGCAAACCTGGATAACGGCGGGCTTCTTCCTCTCTTCGTCCTTTAGATCCTTCTCTCGTCCCACGACTGTGGTGTACCCAACATCTAGCCCAGTGACCCACTCATCATCTGAGTCTTTGAACATGCGTCTGAAGCAAGAAAGGCATCCTTTCACCGTCGCGGAAGAACGGGTGTAGATGACGTGGAACTCATCGCCGGTGATGGTTCTAACCTTGTACTCACCGCCGATCGGGGAGATTTGGGACGCCATGGATTTGGGAGGAGGGTTCGGATTAGTGGAACTACCGTAATGTACTAATGTGAATGGACGGGACGACTAGGAGCGAACCGCCGTAGTATTAAATGACGTGCGGGGACGAGTAGGAGCGAACTGCCAGCGTGCGAACGGCAGGGTAGTGGCTTTCCATTCTCCCATGATACGGGCTTCCGAGAGCCCTTGGATCGGAGATCGAATGGTTGCATGGCGTGATTCTAGACCTATGGGTGAATATCCTATCCTGGAGGGTTATTCTGCAAATTTTTAGCAACTTAGCATGCGACCATTTGATCTCATATCCAAGGGCTACCAGCAGCCCGTATCATGGTCGCGTCTACCACGACCGTCGCGCCGCTCGCGCGGTCGCGCCCTTGGAGATTTAACACGGTGCGTTAGGCTATCTGATGTTGGCATGTCATACATAGTCATCACTTAGTCACTCACACTACAACAAGGTTGGCTATAAGGTTGGCTATAAGTGTATTTTTTTACTCCTCTCTATCTCTTTCTTCGTACTCCCTCCGTCCCATAATATAAGAACGTTTTTGACACTCGTGTAGTGCCAAAAACATTCTTATATTATGGGACACATGGAGTACTAGTATTTATTGCATTTGCCAAGGAGTGACCTCTTCCAATGAAATGGTGTTGCTAAGTTTGCTTCTTTTAATTGGCTATAGACTCAAAATTGTCTTTTCACCTAGGTACACGCGCTTAGCACCGTTTCTTCCTTGGGTCACCAAACTAGTCTCTCTCTTCTTGATTAACTTGCCACATCAGACTTTATGCCTATGTGGCAAGCTTAAGCACCTGTAGGAGCAAGTAAGGTGCCTGTCCGTTGCACAGAATAGTGAAATGCATTGATCGGGGTGTTGTTTATTTTGACAAAGGATGTGGGGGTCATCTCATGTGTAATAGGTATCGATAGGTTTCTTCGGATATTATTTCATCTCTAGAGCTCAGAAACATCCAGGTGAAATAGATAAAAAAGTATCTTTTGCAAACAAAAGCGTTCAACTGTTCAACCTGCATCCAAAACTTGTGAAGAAATAACTCTTATTGTGCTTTGCAGGAAATGGTTCATCATAAGTCTTTCACCGGTACTGTAGTAAAAATTCATACATGGAAGATTCTAGACTAAACCATAAATGGATACACTTTTATTCATGCGCGATACTCCAGTAGAGCAAGATCATGCATGGAAGTCTCCACATGCTTAGACAGCGGATTACATTGAGCGAAGACTAATGATCAACATTTAACTTAGTAATGCATATGTCCAGGTGAACCTCCTTGGAGTCCCCATGCACATTGTTGGGGGTCAAATAATACCATGCATCCTCCATGTCCACATCGGCGGGAAGGTCCCAGCTCGGCAGAGTCCAAGTCAGCTTGACGTAGCCAGTGTCGCCGCCCACGGACCTCCGAGGGGTAGTAATACTGAGCACGCACCCGTACATCAGCCTCGTGTCAGTGCTAGCGTTAGCGGCGTCGCCCCTGACGCACACTACAGAGATGTGGCAGCGGCCTGCGAGGGCCTCGCCGGTGGCCACGATCAAGAGGAAGACACTGCCGTCATCCTCCGAGACTAGCAGGCGGCGCTGATCCTCCAGCGACTCCGGCACGGTGAACGGGTAGCACGTCTCGTACTTGATGTTCTTCGCCAAGGGCCAGTAGTGATCACCGCACGCCTGCGTCAGGTGATGCACGATGTCCGTCGGCGAGCCCCAAAACGGCACCGGGCACTCATAGCAGTAGACGAAGGGCTCCTTGGAGGCATCGACCAGGCCGTCTATGAAACGGGAGTGGCTGTAGGGGACGTTCCGCCAGTTGAATATATGAGCAAGTTACTACGAGATTTACTACAAAATAAATCATGATGGCTATAACAGAGATTAAACTAATCATGCGAACTAGCATAGTAGATGAACAGATCGAGTCTAGGACACAGATTAGAAACATGAATTCTACCACGATTTTGAACAGGAAGGACAGAAACACATATGGTGCAACGGGAGCAGCACATTGGCGTTGAGGTTGTCGCCCATGTCATTGAGGAAGAGGTTGCCGAGGTCGGGGAAGAAGTCGTCGTCGGTGAAGTCATGGCTGCTGGCAGTCGCGAGAGTGCGCTCCCCAAATGTCAACAACGCCCGCCGAATGGAGCGCGGGAGGGAGTGGCTGTAGGGGACGTTGCGGCCGCCGAATGGAGTGCAGGAGTAGCCCACGAAGCAGTAGATGGTGCTCCTCCCTAGTCTCTATTCTTATCTCTATCTCTACTACTCTTCTTTGTTTTTTTATAATATACTAGTTGTAGTTGTCAAATCGAATAGTACTGCGCCGTCCATCACTTAGTCACTCATACTACAACAAGGTTGGCTATAAGTGTATTTTTTTACTCCTCTCTATCTCTTTCTTCGTACTCCCTCCGTCCCATAATATAAGAACGTTTTTGACACTAGCTAGTGTAGTGTCAAAAACATTCTTATATAATGGGACACAGGGAGTACTAGTATTTATTGCATTTGCCAAGGAGTGACCTCTTCCAATGAAATGGTTTTGCTAAGTTTGCTTCATTTAATTAGCTATAGACTCAAATTTGTCTTTTCACCTAGGTACACGCGCTTAGCACCGTTTCTTCCTTGGGTCACCAAACTAGTCTCTCTCTTCTTGATTAACTTGCCACATCAGACTTTATGCCTATGTGGCAAGCTTAAGCACCTGTAGGAGCAAGTAAGTACAATAGTGCGCTTTACATGGCATTTTTGCATATCTGGAGGAAAGAGAGGCAAGGAAAAAGTGGAGAAGTGGGCTCTCATGCAAGAGCCAGCCTCTACTACATGGTGGAGCATTGGGAGAGGCACCTGTATGGAGGTGGTCAGGAATCAGGAGACTCACGCCGGTCGTAGCGCCGCAGTTAAAATGATAATGGCAAGTCAAATCACGGGGCCCCACCTGTCAAGTAGTAACTCGCTGTCAAATCACACAGCCCTACGTTTGCAGCAGCCTACTCCCTCGTCTTCTCGCGTCTCTGTCGAACTGACTAGGCGGAACTGTCCCGCCGCCTACCGGGCAGGAAAAGCCCCGCCCTCGAATTTTAAATAGTATACAAATACTAATTTTGTATCCATGGATTGCGCCCGCGCCATGGAGGAAAGCGTCTAGAAAATGGCGGTACACATGTATGGAGTATACAGCACGCCCGTCGCGTTCGCGTCGCACCCCAGACGGTCGGTTGGTCTGGCACGCTGCTCTCTGAATGGAACACGCGTCATATTGTGTTCGCACACACATGTGGGACGGCAATTGAGAACCGACCATAGGCACACTCCCTGGCCCCGCAAGTCGAGTGACTTAATAGAAGAGGGAGACGAGCGATAGTACTAGAGAAGTGTTGTACTACGTTGGTGCCTGGACGATCCCTGCAAGACACGGAAGATCAGTTCGTCCATGCATGTGACCAGACTCCAGCAGACACGCCTGGATTGGCTATCATCTACATATCGTGCAGGCTGTGTTGTACATGGCTGTAGTTGTGGTGAGAAATCTAAAAAAAGGTTTCTTGTCATCTCGCAAAATTATGTGTCATGTGCTTCGGATCACTGCGAGGGTTAAACAGCGACAACTGAGTTGGGCTAGTCATTGGGGGCACATGCACGAACAGTGACTACTCGGATGCCATCTAGGTCAAGCCGGCTATGTTAATTAGGACATCTATCGACGAACCCCTTTTCTACGAGTTTATCTTTAATTTGAACTTTGTTCCTCGTCTAGTTTGTCTGTCGGGATTCATGTTGTCTCCTTTGGGCAGTGAGGTTATGATTTCTTGTCATGTGACATTTTTTCGTGTTATATGTTATAATCCGGCACTTCAGATCAAAATGACGACAACTGCGCCTCCGGGCCGCGTGCATGAGGACTTCTCGACAGTCATTGACGAGGTCAAGCCGGCTCCGGTAGACAAAAGAAAACTAAGTACTACTCCACTATATAGGCAGGAGCCTCCGCACTTGCTTGCTAGTGTTGCTCTCTTCACAATGTCTCGGCCTCTCCAGATCTAAACACGACAGCGGTGGCCACACACTCTCTCTCTGCTCACCGCTGGTCACAGATCCAGCCGGATCCTATCCGCCGGGGAAGGTGAGAAGGTGCAACGTTCATGCGGCCGTCCTCGGCGACGACTCTTACCCCCTGCTGGGCGCGTCCCGATCAGCCTGCCTTGTTGTTCTCTCCCAAGCACCGCTGGTGAGGGAGGGCCTCTGACCCCTTCTTCCTTGCTGCCGTAGTCAAACTTTGACCCAAAATACGCAAAACAACAAACAAATACTTCCAAGACCAGCGCCGCTCTTCCGCTCTTCTCCTCTTAAACCACCGCCGCTCCTCTCCTGTTCCAATCTACATCCAGCGCCACTCCTCTCCTCTTCCATTTCAAAACCACCGCCCCTCCTCTCCTGTTCTAGTCCAAAACCAGCGTCGCTCCTATCCCGTTCTAATCCAAAACCAGCGCTGCTCCTCTCCTCTTCCATTCAAAAACCACCGCCGGCGAGTGAAGGTGTTGTGGAGAACTAGATCGATGGAGGAGTACAACCGATACATGAGGATCACAGACGGCGACCCTGTGAAGCTAGCTAGGATGTTGGAGATACAGTCTTGGTTTGACAACAAGGACCAACTAGCGGCGACAGCGACATCCATGGCCAAATATCTGCAACAGAGTGAAAAGGCAGCGATACTCCCGGAGGGAGTCGCGCCGGAGTACATAGAGTTGCTCCTCTGGGCCATGGAGCAAACAAATTCACCGAATCCGATCGTGAGGGAGTGGTGGTGGGAGTATCGATCCCAGATGGAGCATCCACCAGAGATTGAAGGATCGAGCATCTACAGGGTGCCGTTTGTGAGGGTGTCCTGCCAGAGCGAGCCGGTGGAGTCTTCGTCGACTGAACCCAACTGCAAGAGGAGAACAGCAGTTGGCCCGACGATGCTTCCCCGCCATCGTGTCCCTCGCCGTTCACATTGTCTCACGGGGCGGCTATCTGCCGTCGAGGAATAGGAGGGGGCTGCCCCCCACCCCCAGCCCAATAGTCGGGCAGGTTGTGAATTGTCAGGAGGAGCTTAGGGTTGTCAGTATTTGCAGGTTGTGAATTGTGTTTTGTGTTGTGTATTTTGAGAGTACCTTTAGATATGAATGTCTTTTGAATTTCAGATTTGCAGTATTGAGCATATGAAGAATTTTATGAATTCTAGAGATCTATTTTTAGCACTTAAAAAAATGTAGTTTCATAGGAGTATAAAAGTGCTGACGAGAAGAAACTGCAAGTTTCAGTTTCAGATAAGAAACTGCAAGTTCAGTTTCAGATAAGAAACTGCAACTTTCAGAGGCAGAGCATTTATATTAACACGACCTTTTCAAACAGGGCTAACATCATGTTGGAAGTTTTATTCATGGTCGAAAATGGAACTACCAGCCAGTTAACATCATGCTGATCAACATTCATGCATAGCACATCTTCATATGATGCACAGTGAAAATGCCCACACAATGTCGAGTGTGTGAAACACAGAGAAAACGAGGGACGAAGTTTTGGCAAGTGTTGGACGTGGTTTTGGGCTGCCCCATCTAGGCTTTCATTTTTAACATGCGCAGCCCACGACCTCGGATGGGAGGGCCTGTTTGTATTTTCTTAGGGCCATCATGTATCGACCGGCCTATGGACCTCCCATCCGAGGTTTTATTTTTGGCAGCCCAATTTATGTATTTTTTTGAAGAAAACGCAGAGGTATGTTCTATTTTTCTATATAAGAATAGGAACGCCAGGTACAACTTATGTTTCCCTTCTAACTATATTATATATATTTAAATTATTTTAAATGTTATTATATATTATTTTTATTGTCATCATATATTTAACAGATACTTACATATGTAAGAAAACAATATCCCACATCTTATTAACTTATAAAAATAATTTCTTAACAAATAAAATCCTGGATTGTTTTGGCACGGAAATCCTAGTGATTGTGTACAAAAGCTTGGTAAGATTTAAGGACGAATGTAATAATATCACTTATTATTTAAATATATTTATAACAAAATGCTCAGCCCTTTTTTATTTTTTGATAACATTGTTGGCCCAACCCAACATTATAATTAGAATCAGCCCAGCAAAATCATGTATCTAGATAAAGTGCAAATGGCCTGTAATTTTTTAGGAAATAAAATAAATGGGCCGCATGGACGCTACATTAATTGTTCACCCAGCCTAGCTAATGGTTGTAATTGAAAAAAAGATCAAATTGACTGTAAATTCTACCGCAAAAAAAAGACTGTAAATTCTGAATAGATGGGTTTGAATACGTGCCACATTTTTGGAGGCTGAAATGTGGGCTAATAGGTCGAAGCCAACGCAAGTCGTTGTCAATTTAGTCAACAAATGATTCTGACATGTTAGCTGTTGGATTTACATCGAACGACCGGTGTCGGTGTCAAAACCGGCGGATCTCGGGTAGGGGGTCCCGAACTGTGCGTCTAGGCGGATGGTAACAGGAGACAAGGGACACGATGTTTTACCCAGGTTCAGGCCCTCTTGATGGAGGTAAAACCCTATGTCCTGCTTGATTAATATTGATGATGTGTGTTACAAGAGTGGATCTACCACGAGATCAAGGAGGCTAAACCCTAGAAGCTAGCCTATGGTATGATTGTTGTAATGGAGGTTATGTCCTACAGACTAAAGCTCTCCGGTTTATATAGACACCGGAGAGGGCTAGGGTTACACAGAGTCGGTTACAATGGTAGAAGATCTACATATCCGTATTGCCAAGCTTGCCTTCCACGCCAAGGAAAGTCCCATCCGGACACGGGACGGAGTCTTCAATCTTGTATCTTCGTAGTCTTGGAGTCCGGCGGACGATGATAGTCCGGCTGTCCGGACACCCCCTAGTCCAGGACTCCCTCAGTAGCCCCTGAACCTGGCTTCAATGATGATGAGTCCGGCGCGCATAATGTTCGGCATTGCAAGGCGGGTTCCTCCTTTGAATAATCCAGAGAAGATTGTGAACACCAGGATAGTGTCCGGCTCTGCAAAATAAATTCCACGTTCCACCGTAGAGAGAATAATATATACACAAGTTCAACCTGCTGACGTATTTTGCGGCATGATGTCACACCACTACCAAGCCTTTACTTGAATCGTTTTTTATTATACCACCTCAGCGTGTTTAGCGAAGCGGTTTCCTTGGCACGTCTTGTCGAAGCAGAGATTGTGTTCCCCTTATTCTGGGATCCTCATCAATACGTACATGGGTAACCCAACCGCGCCCGTCGCCACGCCTCCTCTATCGAAGGCGAATCCCAAATGGTCACGGAGACGGCTCTTGGTATTCCCCTTCTTTATAACAGGACCAAGGCTCGTTCTTTTCTTCAATCTTCCACCAAATCTTCTCCTTGCTCCAAGTTCCAACACCCAGAGCCCCAGATTCGAGCGCTTCGGACCATCAACAATGTCCGGCTCCGACCTCCAGGGCCGGTGGATGCCCTCCTCCGTTACGGAGGAGGACGTGCTAAAGCTGCGAGAGGCCAAGTACCTGTCCTACGAGATCTCGCACAGGCTTCCCGCCGAAGGGCAGGCCATCCCCACCCCCGAGCCCGGCGAATATGTCGTCTTTGTATCCCACCTCCGTCGGGGGTTAGGCTTCCCGACAGATCCTTTTGTGAGAGGGCTCATGTTCTACTACGGGTTGGAATTCCACGACTTGGCTCCGGAGTCCATCCTCCATATCTCCGCATTCATCGTTGTCTGCGAAGCCTTCCTCCGCGTCACCCCCCACTTTGGCCTGTGGCTGAAGACCTTCAATGTGGAGCCGAAGATGGTCGGGGGGCGTCGAGCTGAATGCGATGGGGCGGCCGTAAACAGGAGGGCCGATGCCCCGTGGCCGGAGGGCTCCTTCCAAGAGGATCTCGGCTTATGGCAGCAGGAGTGGTTCTATATCACCGCTCCGAGGGGTAGTAGGCGGAAGCCGCCGCCTCCGTTCCGCTCGGGACCTCCATGACGGTTGATGTCGTGGGTCAACCAAGGGCTCAATTGGGGGCCGACAAAAGACGTTCCCCTATTGCAGGGCCGGATTCGAGACCTCCAAGCGAGGGAGATCGATCTGGTCGTGGTGATGCAGGTTATGCTAATTAGGCGTCTCCTGCCCTGCAAACGTCGTCCTCTCCAGCTATGGGAGTTCAATTCGGAGGGACCACGGATTCTCCAACACTTCATGGGTATGACACCCGTGGAGATGTA
This sequence comes from Triticum aestivum, assembly GCF_018294505.1. Lineage (NCBI taxonomy): Eukaryota > Viridiplantae > Streptophyta > Magnoliopsida > Poales > Poaceae > Triticum > Triticum aestivum. Next base: position 78,539,315 of record NC_057801.1, on the reverse strand, counting down.
CAAGTTGTTCTTCGGACCACAAGTGGCGTGTCCGAAATTGACCGAGGATGCCGGCCTAAGCTGCAATCGCCCGGATACTCAAGTAAGTAGCTCAGTGTTCGGACGTACCATTTGTTTGCCTTTCTTCGATTTGCCTTTTAACCCGTTATCCTTCAGCAGGAGTGGATAGCGCAAGCAAAGCTGATACGGTGTCCGGCCCCCCTCCCAGAGACCGCGCCGGAGCCCGTGCTGGTAAGAATGTTGGAGGTTGCGCCTTCAGAAGAAGGCGAGGGGGGAAAATAGAGGAGCTGCCGTCTCACCCAAAGGGGCGCTTGAAGAAGGGGGATCGAGAATCCCTCCCTCCAGGGGGAGAAGAGGACCGCCTCCGAAGACCCGGAGGCCAAAGCCCCTAAGCGGGGGAAGAAATCTTCGTCGGAGGGTCCTGCGTCCGGGGAGGCCCCGGTTGCACAGTCTTCTCTAAAGAATCATCCCTCTAGCGAGCCGAGAGTCAAAAGAGGGGAGTTCATAAATAAGAAACATCCCTATTTGTGCTTCTGAGGATAACCGAAATTTTTACCTTGTAGTTCGGATCTGCGTCCTTCTCAGATGAGCTCGTCTTCGGGGGATCTTCGTCCGGAGATGATGGAGAGTGAGACACCTCCGTCTGCTGCGCCGTCGGATATGGCGGACGAGCCTGAAGTGTCGTCACGGAGGGCATCCCCTAACCCGGCCGAGCCGAAGAGTTCGGCGCCGACTAGTGTTCGGCCGGGGGAGCTGAAGGATCTGCTTGAGAGGGCGTCCGTCTCAGAAGATCACCGTGCATTGATGAGCATGGTGATTGGAAGGATTTCGTCCACTGAAAGCGGATTGCATAATGCCGTCAGGAGTTTGCTGGCGGGGTTTGAGGTACGTAAAAACGACGCGCCTTTTTGACAATTTTGCACATGAAAGTGCGCCCTGTATAGATAGTAGCCCCTGAGACTCGGTAGGTTGTCGAAAGCGACAGCGTGCCGAGGATGAAAATCTTAGGTATTGAATGTCGCCCTTCCTATGCAGGTGGCGGATAGTCCGGGGGCTAGCCGGACTGATGGGGTTGCCGAATTAATGCGGCAGCTCGATGTGGCGGACGCAGACATCGCGCTAGTCAACAAGCGACTTGACGAGTCGCAAGGTAAATTGGTTCTCCGCAGTCACCTATTAAGGGAGAAAAAGCCCACCTCTTACAATATTTATGCTTGACGCAGATGGTGCTGCTGCTGTGGAGAGCCTTCGGGCAGAACTTGCTCAAGCCAAGGAGCAAGCCAGAAGGAGTGATGCGGCTGCCTCGAGGGCGGCCGAGGAGTTAGAAGCCGAAAGGGCTGCACACTGCCGAAGCAGGGAGGAGATGGCCGAATTGGCCGTTAAATTGAAGAATGCTACCGACCGCAATGAGGCTCTTGAACAGGAGCGTCTGTCGGAGCAAGAAGACCTGGGGAAGGCCACCACCGAAGCCAAGGATGCCCGTTCTGCAATGCGGGCTATGAAGGAGGAGCTGCGCTAGGCCGGAGACATTGTGGCTGGCAAGCCTTTCTTGCTACGCCACAAGTTTACGGATCCAAAGTATGTCCAGCTTGGCCAGCTGTGGGGTCCGGAGGATCCATATATGGACTTAGCAGCGAGTGCGGCGGATGCCATTGTGCACTTCCGAAGCCAGAAGGATCACCAGACGGAAGAGCTATTTTGGTCTCAATTCCATAGTCCGGATCGTTCACTTCCGCTGACCGATCGGTTGGCCGAATGGGCTGAACTGAATAGGTTGTCCGGACTTGCCATGACGGATATCGTTACTCATGTCTGGCCGGAGAGGCCCAAGCCGACGAGCTATTTTGGCTTATTGCAGCAGTTTCTTGGGGCGGTGCCGCATATCAAGGAGATGAAGCGGTCGGCCTGTATAGAGGGTGCGCGGATGGCCCTTGCCCGTGTGAAGACACATTGGACAGAGATGGATGCCACCGCTGTTGCAACCCAGGGTTCGGACGAAAGCCGGTTACCCGCCGAGAACTATTTTGGGGAAGTTATGCGTGGTGCTCGTGTAATAGAGTCGCAGTGCTCGAAAAATGCCACGTTCAAATGAACGTTTGTAAACAATGGTTATGATGTAATCGCTTTTTATACTTGTGCGTTCCAAGTATTGAAATATCTCCTATGCGGCCGTTTATGTATACATTTGTATAACCTGAAAGATGGCAGTCTTCGGCTTCAGCCCCCACGCACAAGGTGCGGGGGTGTTCGCAAAAATAGCGCATTTTCACACTTAATCTGACATCTCGGTCCTGTTGAGGAGGTGGTAGCGTAGCAAACGAGGCAATCCGGACTATGATGCTTTAACACTTTCACTTAGCCATTGGAGTTCGAGGGTGGGGCTATGATATAGCCCCTGGGGGCACCGCGCTCTCCGAATTCGGGGCGTGTGTGTGCCTGACCGGGAAACGGTCCTTCGTCAAAGTGGGGGAATTCTAAACATTCCGGTTGTCGATCGAGTGGTTGACCAGTCTCTCGCTGTATCATGACAGTCAGTTTTCGGCTTTCTCTACTGAGGTGCTCGCCCAGCCGAACTGGGGCACAATCGTAGTAGTTCTCCTGGTGCCGCGTTAGCCGATGATACGGAACATAAGGCAGCAAAACACAGGAGCCAGGCAAACCCAACATTTGACCAAAGACATGATTCGGAGCTGATGCATATAAGGCCTAACTCGAGACGCCGAACACTCCCTAAGGTGTTCAGTCTTTATAATAATGGGCAGAACAAAGCCCTAAGCCCCTAGTGTCTAGGTACGGGCAAGGTCATCTGACGCGGCCGATGCCAAAATGTCAGGCTCCACACTGGTTATAATGAGAAGCCAGGGGATTATAGCAACAAGAGACAGTCAAAAAGGTTTACGCAGGGTCTTAATCTGAAAAGAATCCTTGCAACAGGTCCCTACTGCACGTCTGCGCCTATGTCTCCGTTGTGCCGTTATCCTGGACGGGTGTGCACATCGTTCATCTGTAAAAAGAGAGGAACTTAGTTTGAAAGGAAATCGTGCAAAAAAAGGTGTATGAAAAATATTAATAAGTAAAGCGGAGTCTATATTAGCTCGTTGTTGCTTATATGCGCAACCCCTTTGTGAAGGGGTGTGCGGCTAGGGAGCCCCTAGCTTATTTATGCCGGACTCGTCTATCCGTGTCCGGGGTCTTTAAGTGACCCTCGCAATGAAATGATGCCGCGTGGACCGGGCATTTTAAGTGTAAGAGACGTGTAATGTGGTATAGCGTTGAAGCGGACAAAAGCTTCACGCCCTAGCCACTTTTAAACGGGGCGACATGAAAGATTAGTTTTTCGCGTCGGAAGTTGTTCGGTGACCCAAACACAACTTCTAGTATTAAGGAGCCTGTGCACTTGGCGTAAGGGCCTGGCGTCACTCCTTTAAAGGGAGTGCGGCTATGTCAAATTTTAGTAAGGTCCATCCCCAACTGGCAGATTGTGTTTGGATATAGTAGGTTTAAATTGCTGCCTCCGTCCATCAGGACTTGTGTAAATTGTAGTCCGTCGATTATAGGATCCAATATCAGAGCAGTCCATCCTGCATTGCGAACACTTCTGGAATAATCCAGGTGGTCAAACGTGATTGGTTTTGACATCCAATCTCGAGGTTCCGCTGGGGTGGACCGTGCGAGACCCATCTTAGCGGGTGCCGCATTGTTTTTCCGTATTATCACATGAAGTGAGTTTACTGCTTTGACTTCTTGTGGGAAAGTCTTTTGTTTTCCGGTGTTCTGCTGGTGGGGTTTATCGTCATCCTTGCTTGATGCGTCGAGCCCCTTGTGTTCGGCGTTGAATCGGCCGGACTGTTTAAAAACCCAACAATCTCGGTGGGTGTGGTTTTCAGGCCTTCCGGGGGTACTGTGGATTTGACATATCCGATCCAGAATTTTGTTTAAGTTGGATAGCTCATCACTGTTGTCCTTAAGGGGCAGTTTTTTGTTATTTGGCCGCGAGCTTTTGAATCCGGCGTTGACCGCCGTATTCTTTGGGCTTTTTCCTTTATTCCGGCGCTGATCCTTTCCGCGTCGTGATTTTCCGTTTCCATCTCTAATCTCGGATGTACTCGGGTCGCTGGTGCTGCATCTTGCTAGCCAGCTATCTTCTCCCGCGCAAAAGCGGGTCATGAGGCTTGTTAGTGCGGACATTGTCCTCGGCTTCTCTTGGCCGAGGTGTCTGGCGAGCCATTCGTCTCGGACGTTGTGTTTAAAAGCTGCTAAGGCTTCGGCGTCCGGACAGTCGACTATTTGTTTCTTTTTAGTAAGGAACCTGTTCCAGAATTTGCGCGCTGACTCTCCGGGCTGTTGAGTTATATGACTTAGATCGTCTGCATCCGGAGGGCGGACATAAGTCCCTTGAAAATTTGCTCTAAACGCGTCCCCGAGCTCTTCCCAACTTCCAACAGTTTTTTCTGGGAGGCTTTTGAGCCAGTGTCGAGCTGGCCCTTTGAGCTTGAGGGGTAGATATTTTATGGCGTGGAGATCATATCCTCTAGCCATATGTATGTGTAATATGTAATCCTCTATCCAAACTCCATGGTCTGTTGTTCCGTCGTAAGCCTCTATGTTTATGGGTTAAAACCCTGCTGGAAATTCATGATCCAGCACCTCATTGGTGAAACATAGTGGGTGTGCGGCACCCCTGTATTTGGGTGTGCCGCTGTCTTCGAACACTTGACGTGTTGTGATCCTTCCTGGGGCCCTCTTTTTTGGCCCGTAAATGGACCTGGCTGGGCCATCGGTTTTCCCAGGATCATGGGTCGACTTGTGTGCGGTGCCGCTTGTAGATTTTGGCCTATCATCTGGCCATCTATCTGGCCAGGCGGCCTCTTTGTTTTTTGACTGTGGGGGCTCTATGGCTTCCTCATCAAATTCTGGCAGCAGCTTGCGCTTCGGGTAGCTCTTTGATTGATGGTTGTTGCCATATTTGTCTGCGGTCTTGAGTACTTTTCTCCATATCGTTCTGAGTATGTCTTCCGCTATTTTGAGCTTCCGTTTTCCCTTCTTCAAGCTTCTTGCGGTGGCGACGAGTCTTCCGTGAAGGTTTTTATGCTCCGGTGGTATGTCCGGCGTGAGGTCGTCCGGACTGTTGGTTTCACCGTGATTGGATTGATTATCCGATTCGTCCTGTTCGGGTGGTTGCTTGTTTGCATGTTCGTCGTCCACTGATTTGCCCTGCTCTAATGCTGGGTCGTTGGGAATGCTGCCTTTGCCGAGGCGGGGCTTGGGGCGGCGCTTGCGTTGCCGTTTTGGTTGTTTATCGGCGGGATTATCCTTTGCCGCGCCCCATTGTTCCTCGTCGTCGCTTCCTTTTGGGGTATCCACCATATATACTTCATGTGCTGGGGTGGTCTTCCAGTGCCCTATAGGCGCTGGTTCTTGATCGTCTCCGGCATCGTCGTCCATACCGTCGATGTCTTCGGAGTCATAGTCTAGCATGTCTGTTAGATCGTCAACAGTGGCTACAAAGTGGGTGGTGGGTGGGCTTTGAATTTCTTCGTCGTCCGCATCCCAACCATCCTGGCCGTAATCCGGCCAGGGCTCTCCGGATAGAGAGAGATGCTTTAGCGAATTTAGGACGTCGCCAAAGGGCGAGTGCTGAAAGGTGTCCACCGCGGTGAACTCCATGATCGGCGCCCAATCGGATTCGATTGGCAGGGGCGCAAGAGGTTCGGAGTCTGGCAGGGAGTCCGGCACCCCGAAGTCACGAGCTTTATAGGGGACAAGGTCGGAGTTCGGCTCCATCGCCGCAGAAGTTGCAGCCGCCAAGGCGGTGTCCAACCACCGGTCCTCGATCTGGGCGATCGGCTCTGGACTGATGGCCGGAGCGGATTCGTGTGCGTCCACCAAGGCACTATCCGGCGGTAGAGCTACATCATGCCCATCGTGACAGCGCGGCACGCTCGGCTGTGGCTCGAGTCCATCGAAGATCAAGTCCCCGCGGATGTCGGCCGTGAAGTTTAGGCTTCCGAACCTGGCCTGTTGGCCAGGGGCGTGGCTTTCGATCTGCTCCAGATGGCCAAGTGAGTTGGCCCGCAGTGCGAAGCCGCCGAATACAAAGATCTGTCCGGGGAGAAAAGTCCCCCCCTGGATAGCGTTGTTGGTTGAAGAAGCCATCAAGCCTATCGGCGACGACACAGAGGAACTCTCAATGAAAGCACCAATGTCGGTGTCAAAACCGGCGGATCTCGGGTAGGGGGTCCCGAACTGTGCGTCTAGGCGGATGGTAACAGGAGACAAGGGACACGATGTTTTACCCAGGTTCGGGCCCTCTTGATGGAGGTAAAACCCTACGTCCTACTTGATTAATATTGATGATGCGTGTTACAAGAGTGGATCTACCACGAGATCAAGGAGGCTAAACCCTAGAAGCTAGCCTATGGTATGATTGTTGTAATGGAGGTTATGTCCTACAGACTAAAGCTCTCCAGTTTATATAGACACCGGAGAGGGCTAGGGTTACGCAGAGTCGGTTACAATGGTAGGAGATCTACATATCCGTATTGCCAAGCTTACCTTCCACGCCAAGGAAAGTCCCATCCGGACACGGGACGGAGTCTTCAATCTTGTATCTTCGTAGTCTTGGAGTCTGGCGGACGATGATAGTCCGGCTGTCCGGACACCCCCTAGTCCAGGACTCCCTCAACCGGCATCCATCTTCAATCTCTCATCTTCTTCTTCTAGCGCCGCCGGGACCACCTCCCGCCTCCTGCTGCTAGCAGCTCTGCTTAGCACGCTTCGCTATGAAGCGCTACTCCACCGTTGGCCAGGCCATCCCTCCACCCCTCCAAACCTCTTGTTCTTCTCCAGCGACTGCCGAACCACACCGCACTAGAACCAGTTAACCCTCGTACACCACTCCATCTGCGACTCTACTCCCGCATCTTCCCATCTCCGGCTCGTTGCTGTGCAGGGCCTCGCCGTCGTCCACCACCTTGGATGCGCTCGGTGCGGCATGGTCAACATGGTCAAAAAATGACACCATCGGAAGTAGACTGTGCGTGGAGAGGCTGACAGCTAGGTCCACGGCCGCACACAAGGAAATGCCTCCTTATTACGCGCAAAATAATGATTCCTCCACCTGACATCTGGGACCCACTGGAAGGGCCTCTGTATTTCGCAAAAAAAACGTGCCCCCCACTGACTTGTCGGACCCACCAGCTATCTTCGCACGCAAGGAAGTGCCTCCTTATTACGCACAAAAAAATGAATACTCCCCCTGCCAGCTGGAACCCAGCATACTGGGAGGCTGACTTGTGGGCCTACCAAGTTGACGGGGACGGAGGACTTTGTCAACTTAGTCAATATGAACAATTCTAGCTCCTGTTATCGTATGATGTTCATCCAATGGTTGTAGTGCTTCTTCAACCTCTGGTCTTCTTGCTCCAGCCGCCCAAACCAGTGCCGGTCGTGCCGCGTGCTCCTGCCTCCCGTGGCCGGCTGTGATGCCGCGGAGGCCTCACCGCCCCCTACTACTGCCACCGCTGGCCAGGCCATCCCTCTACTCACCCACACCCCATGTTATTTTGCGGCGACAACAACATCACACCGCAGCCGAACCAGTGAACCCTCGTACTCCTCCTCGCGTGGGCATCCACTTCTGCATCTTCCCCGGCTCCGAGTCATCCCCTTCCTAGGCCTCGCCGTCGTCCACCGCCGTGGTGCTCTCGGCGCGGCGTGGTCAACATGGTCAAGGAACGACTTCCATCGGACTTGGACTGTACGTCGAGAGGCTGACAGCTGGGTCCACGGCCGCAGCAAGGAAGTGGCTCCTTATTACGTGGAAAATAATGATTCCTCCACCTGACAGCGGGGACCCACTGGACGGTCCACTGTATTTCACGAAAAAAAGTTCCCCCTGACTGCTAGGACCCACCAGCTACATATTCGCACGCAAGGAAGTGCGTCCGAGCAAAAAAAACGATTCGCCCCCTGACTGCTGGGACCCACCAGCTACATCTTCGCACACAAGGAAATGCGTCCGGGCAACAAAAAAACAACTCACCCCCTGACTGCTGGGACCCACCAGCTACATCTTCGCACGCAAAGGAAGTGCGTCCGGGCAAAAAAACGATTCGCCCCTCTGACTACTGGGACCCACCAGCTACATTTTTTTCGAAACGGACCAGCTACATTTTCACACGCAAGGAACTTCCTGACAGTCGGGACCCACCTGGTCGAAGCGTACGTAGCGTTGTCATTCTGGTCGCGAACGTGTACGTACATACTGGTCATTGTAGATGCGCGCACGTGTCGTAGTAGAGGCACGCACGTAGCATGTATACGTATGTACATCGGCGAGGGTGCAAGAAAGAAAATATGGCCACGTACGTACATACGGGCAAGGTCTCGAATGCCTACTCGCGCATACGTACGGCTAGGGCTTGTGTACATGGCTGGGTCGGAACGGAGAAACAGCGTTATCATCGTGTTCACGGGGAGGCAATGGAATGCGTCGTGTTCATGGGGAGGCAACGGAATGCGTCATGTTCATCGGGTGGCAACGGAACGCGTGGGAGCCAACCGGCTTGGATGGAACATGCAATGGAAACGAGGCCTGGCGTACCGCACAACGGAGGAAATGGACCTCCTACGTTTGGAACGGGGTCCTGTTGATCGGGAGGGGTGTGGAATACCGCAAAATGGAGGAAACGGACCTCCTACGGTCGAAACGGGGGTCCTGTTGATCGGGAGGGGTGTGGCGTACCGCAAAACGGACGAAACGGACTTGTGTTGGAGCGCTACGGTCGAAACGGGGGTCCTGTTCATCGGGAGGGGTGTGGCGTACCTCAAAACGGGACTCCATGGGATACTGTTCATCTCCACCGTCAACCTCCTCCAGCCTCCACGGGCTACCGTCGACCTCCTCCAGCCTCCACGGGCTCCTGTTCATCCAGCCTCCACCGCGCGCTACTCCACCGGCTACTGTTCAACCACCCCTCCACCATCTACTATTCATCTAGCCCTCCATCGTCTACCGTTCATCCAGCCCTCCACACCACGGGGTCATGTTCAACCACCCATCCACGGCCACCTTTCCACCGTCTACTGTTCATCCAGCCCTCCACACCACGGGGTCCTGTTCATCCAGAGGCAACGCCACCGCTCACTGTTCATCCACCCCCCCCTACAATGCTCATTGTTCATCCAATCGATTGGCTTCAGTTAGCAGCATTAGCAAAGGAATCGCTCCATCGGGTTCAGTTAACAGCCATCGATCGATCGCTCGGGTTCAGTAACGCGTAGCCTGCAGTGCAATCGCTTGGCTTCAGTTAGAGCCCAATGCCTCGCTCGGGTTCAGTTAGAGCCAACGTCTCGCACATGTACGAGAGAAACGTGCACTGCTCGGCCCCCGACCTCCCACCGTAACCGGCAACTCCCCGAAATTTTCCTCCCCTCGCTTCTACCACGGTTTTTTTCGTCATGGACGGCCCAAAGAATGTCATGCAGCTGCGTCTACGGCCCGCCCAAGACGAAAAGCCCATTTGCTGTCATGATTTTTTGTCATAGAAGTAGGACCCCACCACATCTATGATGATACCGGGTTTTGTCACAATTATCGTCATAGAAGTGTCATATGTATGACAGAAATTTTTTTCGTTCGGCCCAAAATGTCACGGATGTGTCTTTTTTTGGTAGTGTCTTCCCCGATAAAGCAAGAGGACACCTAAGCCACACATTAAATGTGTCTTGTCCTATAATACGAGCGAGAAGCTCATAGCACTGTAGGCCTTTCCACCTCCTGTGTGCCACTGTGGCAGCCCCTTTCGACTATAAAAGGAGGCCCATGGCATACCGGAGGGGGATTCGGCTTTCTTGGAACCACGCAGCCATCGTAGCTAGTTCAAGAGCTCAAGAACATCCAATACACCCACAAAAGCAGGACTAGGGTTTTACGCATATCCCGCGGCCCAAACCTGGGTAAAAGATCCTTGTGCTGGTTGCTAATCCTGCTCTTCTCACAACCCTGCGCCCCGCAACCGCAAAAGGGATCCTCGTGATCCCATAGGTGTCGTTTCCCACCGACATCTTTGGCGTGCTAGGTAGGGCGCGCGCAATTGTGAGAATCCGGTTTAATAGCCAGCCTAGTGGTTTCCCGTGGCCGTGGTCGCTGGAGGATAAGGCAGCCAAGAGAGCGGCGCTGCCTGCAAGCATGAAGGATGTCAGGGCGGCGACGAAAAAGCTAAGTCATGCCAAACTTTAAACTTTCCTCCTTAATATAAGGTTATCATCCTCGGAGATTCTGCCTATGTATGGAAAACCTGTATACGGAGGGGGCCTCCCGCAATTGGAAATGCCCTTGCTCTGTTTCGGGTCCGTTCAACAGCTCAAGCGGCCGCGTCGAGAGCGGTAGGGTAGCCTTCCGCAATTAGCAAAGATCTTGACTCTGACTCGAGTCAAGCTCGACAGTTCGAGCGACCGCGTTAAGGGCGGTAAGGTGGTTCGCCCAGCAACAAGCACACCCGGCAGGCCAACGGGGATCCGTCCTCAAGACACCGCCCTGAGTTTACGCGCCGGCAAGCCTACCCAGTTAACGTAGGGTGGACATACAAAGGAAAATCAAACAGGAAAATAGCATGCATAATGTCAGAAGTACTGCAGAGTCATATTACAAAACTGCCGCCGCGGTTCTAACTAAAGATAGCAATTGTCCTGGTCATGGACCTGCAGCGGTGAGAAGAAATGGGGTGCCTAGTCCCGGCATTGGCCCTCCAACCTCTTGATTCCGTCAATGCGGCTGATGATGGGCTTGATACGCTCCTTGAGCGCCGCGATGTCTGCATCCTTCGGCAAGCTCTTCAGCGCAGCTTCGAAGTCGAGGTCGGGATGCCAGTGCGCTATCTTGGCAAGCACCTTGGTCATGGCGCCCCGGCAGAGCATCCGGGACTCCTCGGCCAGGAAGGCCGCCCGGTTGGAGTGAAGCCGCTCCAGGGCGCCGACGACCCTCTCAAAGAACAGGGTCAGGTTGGCATTGGGGCTCAGGCTCGTCTCTGGGGCGTACCTCACGTCCGACATCCCCATGGTGGCCAGATGCATGGTGGCCGAGTTCGCAACAACGACAAGGCATTCGAGACAACACTTCTTGCCCTCCACGTGGTCGTTAAGGTTGGCGGCCTCATTCCTCCGCAACTGCTTCTCGGTCTCCAGGTCCTTGGTCAGGGTACCCTCTCGGGCCTTGGCCTCCGACAGTATCTTCTCGAGACCCTCCAGCTTTAGCTTGAGGTCTTTGATAGAGTTGTTGGCCTCGGAGACCTCTCCGGCCCTGCTGACGGCCGCACCATGCGCCTCTGCCAGGGCGCTGTTGAGCGTGTCCTTCTCCTTGGACAGCTTCAGAGTTTGCTCCTTTAGCTCATGCCGCTCCGCCTCCAGCTCCTTCACCTTGCCGGCATGAACCAGAGCCTGGGCATCGAGTGCCTCTCTATGCCTCTGCTCCAGCTCTCGGGTCCGCTGTGCGACGAGCTTGTCCACCTCTTCATCCTTGCTGTGGAGCGTGGCAGCGAGCTTCTCCTCGCACGCGGCAAGGTCCTCCTCCTGGGGGTTTAGTGCGGCCTCGTGCTGGGTCCGGACGGCTTCAGCGGCGGCGGCCAAGTTCCTCGCCATCTCTTGGGCCTTCTCGACGTCAGCCAGCTTCATGGTGAGCTCCACGTCACGCTTGTCCAGCTCGCCCTGGGCGGCCTTCAGCTCGTCTTGAGCCTGGCGGAACCAGTCCTGCGTCTCAGCGACGCGCTCCTGGAGGTCTGCCTCCGCCCTCTCCACCACCACTATCCTGGACTTGGCCTTGTCCAAACAGGTGCGATGGAGCACCTGGAGCTTCCGGAAGCTGGCGCCCATGGCCTGGAGCAGCCGCTCCCCCTGGGAGCCGTCACCACCAATGCTCGGCTCGTCGACGACCTCGACCCCGGCGGCGGCAGGCACTTCATCGTCAAACACCTCTCTCTCGATGGGAGCCCTGGTGCTCGACGTGCCTGGGAGGTGGACGAACAAGTCATCACCCACCCTCAGGTACCTGCCGGAGCCGGAGGCAGCAGAGGAGGAGGGCTGGTCATCAACCACCTCCTCCTCGGCAATGGCCTTGCCGGCCTCTCAGCGGGCCCCTTGGCGGCATCCTCAGCAGCGCCCTTAGCGCTCTCCTCGGCGGTGATCTTCTCGGCCTGCGCCACGGCGTCCTTGGCGACATCCTCGATGATGGTATCGACGTCCTCTGGGTCCGTCGAGGGGAAGTCTGAATGCCAAGAAGGGGATAGGGCGGGGCCAAGATCAAAAGCCAGTAAAAAAGAAGAAAGAAAGAACGCAAGCAGAAATGGAAAGCGAGTGGCTTACCCACGCCGAGCCAAGAACCAGAAGTCCCCTCTCCGCCAAGGGCCGGCGTCGAGGCAAAGGCACCGGCGCTCGCGTTCTCCTCCTCCTCTGTGTGCATGGGCTCGGTGCTTAGTGCCCTTGCCGTAGACGCCCCTCGGGGCGCCGTGGTCGATGGGGGCGGCACGTTGGGAGAAGCCCTCTGTGGCTTCCCTTGCTGCTGCTCCCCTCCTACATCCACAGCATGGCCAGTACCAAAGTATTGTACCCCTAGCGCACATTGACGGAGGACGGGTGATGGACTCACGCTGGGGGCTGGGCCGGGGGCTGCTGTCCGGGCTGCTCAACACCACCAGTGGCGTGCTAGAGGTGCCTGCCGGGGGCTGGCCACTCATCGAAGTCCTGGCCCTCTTCGCCCTTTGGGCCAGCGTCTCCACGTCCCTGTGGGATGAAGATGATTCCAAATGGGCGGCGCCATTTGAGGAAATGGAGAAAGCAAAAAAGAAGAGCAGGGGGAAAAGCAGAGCTTACTCTTCCTCCTCCTCCTCCTCCTCCTCTGCTGCGTTCCTCTTCCTCTCCGGGCTGAGGGGTCCAAAGTCAAAAGTGATCCCCATGCCAACGTCTGTTGGTCAGGGGGGAGGCGCTGGCGTCTGGGCACGCTTGGACGACGAAGAAGCGGATGCCTTCTTCTTCGCCGCCACAACTTTCACCGCCTTCTTCGTTGACGCAGCCCTCGTTTGGCGCGCAGACGTCTCCTGAGCCTGCCGTAGTTGCACGGCCCGGCCGGGACGGACCGGCTCGCTGGAGGTGGCCCGCCGCAGGACTCGCCCTCTTCAAGTGACTGGAGGGTCGGCGGTCGCGGTCTCCTCCCCCTCGTCCTCCTCCGACGACGACTTGTCGATAATGTCCTCGATGAGAGGAGCCCCGGTGCCGGCGCCGCTGGCCTCCCCAGCGGATGCCACCCACTAGGCAAGCTCTGTTTCCTCCGCTTCTGCCGCAGCCTTGTCCTCCACGCCGTCGGTGATGCCGGCCTCCTTGGCGAGCTCTGCCTCCGCCACCCTGGCGGCAATGTAGTCCAGCTCCGCCTGGGAGGTATCCTGGATGAGCCGCGACTTGGCGGTGACGTACCCCTTGTGCAAGGTGTCGAAGAATTCCTGCACCTGGAGCTCATCCGGCTCGACCCAGCTTGGGTCAAGGCCGTGCGCATTGAAGTCCGACATCATGGCGATGATGTCGGACCGGTGAGAATTGTTGCATAGCAGGACCACTCCCGCCGGCAACTTGAAAGGGGGCCCTTTGGCGACCTTGCTGGCCATCACGACAGCCCTCGCAGCCTTGCCCGACCACTCAACCTCGCCGTCGCTATTGACCTCAAGCTGGAAGATCCGTTGGCATAGATGGGCGTGCCTCATCACCGTCAGGTTGTGGTCGAGGCCAGAGCGGAGCCTCATGATGTCAGCAGCATTCGTAAAAAGCCAGGTCGGCCTCCCCTTGTTGTGCAGAGGAGCGATTCGGCGGCGGATGAAGTCCGCCCCGATCATTTCGAGGGTGAGCCCAGCCTCGGTGAGCCGAAGGATCCTGGTGGTGGCAATCGTAAGCTTCTCATCGTCGGTGTCGACGTCATCCCAGTCGTTTCCACGGACCGGCGGCTCCAGGCAAACCTCGCAGAATGCTGGCGGGTCCTCCTCGTCAATCCAGCACCACTGGCCCTGCCACTCTTCACACCTCTCCTTCGTGGCGCCCTCTGGGTATGTGCAATTGGCGTTCGGGATCCAGGCAACGCAACCGTATATGGCACCCCCCGCTTGGATCCGAGGGGATAAGTAGTGGCGGAAGAGCGCCGTGTTGGGGTGCACCCCGGCGAAGCATTCGTAGAGGGCGCAAAGAGAGCCATGCACGCCGTGGCATTTGGAGTGAAATCCAGAAGGCGGAGGCCGTAGGTGTGCATAACGTTGTTGAAGAAATTGGAGAAGGGGGACAGAGCCCGCAGGAGAAGTAGTCGACAAAGAAGGGGTACAGATTTGGGGCGGCCTCGGTGCAGTTGGCGGGGATGACGCGCGTGGCTGGATGCCCCGTCGTTTCTCCCCCCGTCTTCACCCCCCACAGAGGTTTGAAGGACTCCTGGAGCTTGAACACGTCGACCGTTGAGGGGAAGTAGGCAAATTGCACCCGTCGCGCCACCAGCTCGCTCTCCAGCTACTCCGTCGCCCCGGCATCTTTGGCCACTCCCTTGCCTTTGGTGGATTTGGGCGCCATGGTGGCTGCGAGAAGCAAGAGGGCAGAGGATGATGGAAGCGCAGCGACGGTGGACGAAGACAGGGGGCTTGAGAAGGAGGAAGAAAGGGTGTGGCGGTTCCAAGATTGGTAAAGACACAGGGAAGGGGTAAAGTGAGCAGCGCGCCCGCGGTTATTCCTTTTTACGGGGAAGGCGCAGGCCGCCTCCTTTCCCATTAACTGTGATATGACGCATGCATGCGGAAACTGGCCCGCGCATGCCCCCCACGTCACGCATGACCTCCCCCATGTCGCGCAGGTCGTGGGGAAGCGCAGCAGACGGAAAGTTACTACGGTAAAAACTGCCCCGCCTGCCCGTGCACCGTTTTGGGCCTGGCCCAACAACGCGTTGCGCCTATGTGTGGCCCAGTCCCAGGGGCTCCTGTCGGTGTACTAAAGTAGGGGCACTCCTTTGTACCCCTTACTTGTGTGTGGGCAGTCAGAGCCACAGGCCAAAGCCACACTTAGCAGGGCAAAAGGGAGGAGTCGAAGCCGCAAGATGGTCAAAGCGACGCCCAGACCAGAAACACCAAGAGCAAGTAGGCAAGGAGGGTTCCCCCGGCAAGACCCTTGCCGGGGCGACCCCGACGGACCCGGCAAGGACCTTGCTGGGGCCGCCTGCCCACTGCCAACGGAGCAGACCACCCTTGAGCCCAGGGCACGGGAAGCGCCTCTGAGATGGCATACAGATCTTCGTCAAAACCATCAACATATGAGATCAGATGAGGATCAGAAGGGAATGATCCTCGACAAGATTCTTGCCGAAGAAACCCACATGACCCCCGGCAAGATCCTTGCCGGGGATGACAGCGCGCCACGGCAAGACCCTTGCTGGGCCACCCGGCAAGGCCCTTGCCAAGGGTGCCAGCGAGGCCACTGCCAGGCCCACACCAACCAAGTCTCCACCATCATTCACATGCAGATGCCAGCCCAACCAGCTGGGCAGGTGCCTACGTGGCAACATGCAGCTTCTACGCCAACTCAGCACACGCCTGCGTGGCGGCATTCAGATCTTCGTGAAGGCTCCACCACCACGCCACCTTAGCTGCTTGCCTGCCTACATGGCGCCGCATGCATCGCTGGCCAGGGCGCCTATCGAAGCAAGGAGGAGCGGCGACGGACGGGATGGGCCTCGCTCCCGTCCCCTATAAAGCAAGAGGACACCAAAGCTACGCATTAAATGCGTCTTGTCCTATAATACGAGTGATAAGCTCATAGCACTGTAGGCCTTTCTATCGCCTGTGAGCCACAGTGGCAGCCCCTTTCGACTCTAAAAGGAGGCCCGTGGCGTACTGGAGGGGGATTCGGCTTTTTTGGAACCACGCAGCCATCGTAGCTAGTTCAAGAGCTCAAGAACATCCAATACAGCCATAAAAGCAGGACTAGGGTTTTACGCATTCCCCGCGGCCCGAACCTGGTTAAACGATCCTTGTGCTGGTTGCTAATCCTGCTCTTCTCACAACCTTGTGCCCTTGCAACCGCAGAAGGAATCCTCGTGATCCCATAGGTGTTGTTTCCCACTGACAATAGTTGGATCTTATGATGTTTCTCCCCCTCTACTTTCTTGTAAAGGATTGAGTTCTCCCTTTGAAGTTATCTTATCAGATTGAGTCTTTAAGGATTTGAGAACACTTGATGTATGTCTTGTCGTGCTTATCTGTGGTGACAATGGGATATTCACGTGATTCACTTGATGTATGTTTTGGTGATCAACTTGCGGGTTCAATGAATCTATGCGTAGGGGTTGGCACACGTTTTCATCTTGACTCTCCGGTAGAAACTTTGGGGCACTCTTTGAAGTACTTTGTGTTGGCTGAATAGATGAATCTGAGATTGTGTGATGCATATCATATAATCATACCCACGGATACTTGAGGTGACATTGGAGTATCTAGGTGACATTAGGGTTTTGGTTGATTTGTGTCTTAAGGTGTTATTCTAGTACGAACCCAATGATAGATCGAACGGAAAGAATAGCTTTGTGTTATATTACTATGGACTCTTGAATAGATTGAGCAGAAAGGATAACTTTGAGGTGGTTTCGTACCCTACCATAATCTCTTTGTTTGTTCTCCGCTATTAATGACTCTGGAGTGACTCTTTGTTGCATGTTGAGGGATAGCTATATGATCCAGTTATGTTATTATTATTGAGAGAACTTGCACTCATGAAAGTATGAACCCTAGGCCTTGTTTCCTACCATTGCAATACTATTTATGCTCACTTTTATCATTAGTTACCTTGCTGTTTTTATATTTTCAGATTACAAAAACCTATATCTACCATCCATATTGCACTTGTATCACCATCTCTTCGCCGAACTAGTGCACCTATACAATTTGCCATTGTATTGGGTGTGTTGGGGACACAAGAGACTCTTTGTTATTTGGTTGGAGGGTTGTTTGAGAGAAACCATCTTCATCCTACGCCTCCCACAGATTGATAAACCTTAGGCCATCCACTTGAGGGAAATTTGCTACTGTCCTACAAACCTCTGCACTTGGAGGCCCAACAACGTCTACAAGAAGAAGGTTGTGTAGTAGACATCAAGCTCTTTTCTGGCGCCGTTGCCGGGGAGGTGAGTGCTTGAAGGTATATCTTTAGATCTTGCAATCGAATCTTTTAGTTTCTTGTTTTATCACCAGTTTAGTCTAAAGAAAATTAAAAAAATGGAATTGAGTTTGCCTGATACGCTTCATCTTCTTAATTTCTTTTGTGAGAATGATGGAAAGGAAAATTGTGCTCAATTGCTAGAAGAAGAATGCATTAAAATGTTTGGTACTAGATCTTTGTATGATGAGCATGGTTGCAATGTTGTTAGTATGAATTCCTTGAATATCCATGATGTTAATGATATGCAAAGCCACAATCTTGGGGAAGCTATGTTTGAGGAAGATGATATTTTTTGTCCCCCAAGTTTTGATGTGCAAATATATTGCCATGCAACTTTCCACCATTCCATTTATTATGACACACATCGTCATTGTCATATTGCTTTTGCATGATCATGTAGTTGACATCGTATTTGTGGCAAGGCCACCTTCGTAATTTTCATACATGTCACTCTTGATTCATTGGATATCCTGGTACACCGCCGAAGGCATTCATATAGAGTCATATTTTGTTCTAAGTATCGAGTTGTAACCTTGAGTTGTAAGTAAATAAAAGTGTGATGATCTTCATTATTAGAGCATTGTCCCAAGTGAGGAAAGGATGATGGAGACTATGATTCCCCCACAAGTCGGTATGAGACTTCGGACTTTATAAAAAAAAGAGAAAGGACATAAAAAAGAGAAAGGCCCAAAAAACCAAAAAATGAGAGAAAAAGAGAGAAGGGGCGATGCTACTATCCTTTTACCACACTTGTGCTTCAAAGTAGCACCATGATCTTCATGATAGAGAGTCTCCTATGTTGTCACTTTCATATACTAGTGGGAATTTTTCATTATAGAACTTGGCTTGTATATTCCAATGATGGTGAGGGAGTCCTGGACTAGGGGGTGTCCGGATAGCCGAACTATCATCATCGGCCGGACTCCAAGACTATGAAGATACAAGATTGAAGACTTCGTCCCGTGTTCGGATGGGACTTTCCTTGGCATGGAAGGCAAGCTTAGCGATACGGATATGTAGATCTCCTACCATAGCCTCAAGAAAAAGCAGCAACAGCTTAGAGCTGATCATGATCTGCTAGCCAACAGACGGACCGAAGTCCTTGCGGCCGAAGAGCATGAACTCGAACGCCCCTCCAAAACCTACCCTAAGCGCAAGCTGCTACCCCGATTAGAGGAGGAAGCATATAAACCCACATCACCAGCGCACAATACGGTCGACCGGCCACCTCGTGGCCGCAACAGAGAGGCCTCCAGGCCCTCCACTAAGGCCGTACCCCGGCATCGTTCAAAAAGCACAAAGCCACAAGGGAATGCGCCGGACTTGCGAGACATATTGGAGGATAAGGCAAGACTATCAAGATCGATCTACGTATTGTATGGGCGCCCCACGATGCGCGACGATGACCGTCGCGCCGGATACAGCAACTCCGGCAGGGCCGAACACAGTAGACAAAGCTCGCTTGAGCTACGTCGTGATATAGCCCAATATAGAGGCGCCGCACACCCACTATGCTTCACAGATGAAGTAATGGATCATCAAATTGCCGAAGGGTTCAAACCCGTGAACATTGAATCCTGCGATGGCACAACAGACCCCGCGGTTTGGATCAAAGACTATCTCCTTCATATCCACATGGCCCGCGGTGATGATCTTCACGCCATCAAATACCTCCCACTCAAGCTTAAAGGACCAGCTCGGCATTGGCTTAACAGCTTGCCAGCAGAATCAATTGGGTGTTGGGAGGACCTGGAAGCCGCATTCCTTGATAACTTCCAGGGCACATATGTGCGACCACTAGACGCCGATGACCTAAGCCACATAATTCAGCAGCCAGACGAATCGGCCAGACAATTCTGGACACGGTTCTTAACAAAGAAAAATCAAATCATCGACTGTCCGGATGCAGAGGCTCTCGCAACCTTCAAACATAACATCCGCGACGAGTGGCTTGCCGGCACCTGGGACAGGAAAAGCCGAAATCCATGGCAGCCCTCACATCACTCGTGACCCGCTTCTGCTCGGGAGAGGACAGCTGGCTAGCTCGCAGTAACAACCTCAGCAAAAATTCTGGCAATCCAGATACCAAGGACCGCAATGGCAGGTCGCTTTGCAACAAGAATAAATGCCGTGTTAACGGCAACAATACCGAGGATACGGCAGTCAATGCCAGATTCAGAGGCTCCAAACCCGGTCAGCGGAAAAAGCCATTCAAAAGAACTACTCCGGGTTCGTCCAATTCGGACCAAATAATCGACCGTTCGTGCCAGTTACACGGCACCCTCGAAAAGCCAGCTAATCACACCAACAGGGATTGTTGGGTATTCAAGCAAGCAGGCAATTTAATCGCCGAAAACAATGACAAGGGGCTGCATAGCGATGATGAGGAAGAGACCCGGCCGCCGAACAATAGAGGACAGAAGGGTTTCCCCCCTCAAGTGTGGACGGTGAACATCATATACGCAACCCACATACCCAAAAGGGAGCGGAAGCGTGCCCTCAGGGACGTATATGTGATGGAGCCAGTCGCCCCGAAGTTCAACCCATGGTCCTCCTGCCCGATCACTTTTGATCAAAGGGACCACCCCACCAGCATCCGCCACGGCGGATTCGCCGCATTGGTATTAGACCCAATCATCGATGGATTTCACCTCACCAGAGTCCTGATGGACGGCGGCAGCAGCCTGAACCTGCTTTATCAGGATACAGTGCGCAAGATGGGCATAGACCCCTCAAGGATTAAACCCACAAAGACGACCTTCAAAGGCATCATACCAGGTGTAGAAGCCAACTGTACAGGCTGAGTTACACTGGAGGTGGTCTTCGGATCCCCGGATAACTTCCGAAGCGAGCAGTTAATCTTCGACATCGTTCCGTTCTGCAGTGTCTATCATGCACTGCTCGAACGAACCGCGTTTGCAAAGTTCAATGCGGTGCCGCACTATGCATACCTCAAGCTCAAGATGCTAGGCCCTCGAGGAGTCATCACGGTCAACGGAAACACTGAACGCTCCCTCCGAACGGAGGAACATACAGCGGCTCTCGCGGAAGAAGTGCAAAGTAGCCTCTTAAGGCAATTCTCGAGTTCGGCCGTTAAACGACCGGACACGGCTAAACGCGCCCGGAGTAACCTACAACAAGACCACCTGGCACGTTCCGAGCACATGTAGCAATGCGGCCCCAACCCCAGCCCTTGCAAAATTGCAAGACCAGTCCTTCGCGTACATCATCACGCTCTGGAGATACCATGGGCATAGGGGGAGGGTCACGACCACAACAGGCCCAGAATGAGGCTTAACCACACCAGGGGCTCCCAAGTGTGTCATCTTTCTTTCCCTTTTTCTTTTTTCTTACCCACAGGACTCCGTTCACCAGAGGCCCTGTCCGGCAGTAGACCTGCCGAACTCACGATGCAACAGCTAGGGAAGGAGAAAGGCTTCGACGAGTATCCAGGTGGTCTCCATTACGAGCATTAAATCTGTTTTATACACCATTCTGCAGCCTACCCCTGGAGGGGGACATGCTTAATAGTCCCATCCCTTGCTTATCGCACTATTTGTATCGTGCTGGATTCATGGCAGTATTTCTTGAATAAACAATGCATCGCTCTTTTGCTTATAATTGCATTCCTTTCTTATACATATGTTCATTTATGACATGTTGCACCCATACACTTTGGTACGGCTAAATACACCAGGGGCTTAAGTTCCCCACATTATGGTGTGATAAGTCCGAACAATTTCACAAGTGCAGCACCCCGAACTTGTAGCATTATATGCATCGGCTCTGAATCATGTCTTGGGTCAATAGTTGGGTTTGCCCGGCTCCCATGTTTTGGTACCTTACGTTCCGTTGTATCGGCTAACGTAGCACTGGGAGAACCACTGCGATTGCGCCCCAGTTGAGCTGGGCGAGCGCCTCAGTGGAGAAAGCTAACACTGACTGTCATGATGAGGCAAGAGCCAGTCGCTGTTCGAGAGGTTTTTTCGAGTCCCTAAAGACTTATGCCGCTTAGAGCGAAGAACCGGCTTTGTCCGTCCCAGGCGTGGATAGCGCCCCGAATTCGGCCTTCCGAACACTAGGGGCTTCGCTGAAATTTAAAATTATAGAATTCTATGGCTAAGTGAGAGTGTTCAAGCATTTTAAGTCTGGTTGCCTCGTTCATTGTGTTGAGCGCCTCCCTAATGGACCCAAAAATGGGAACAAGAGTGCTCAAATTTATCCGGAACACCCCAGCACTCGTGGCATGGGGGCTGAAGCCGACGACTTGCCATCTCTCAGATTTGATAAACGGCCGCACATAAGGTAATATTTTAAATTAACAAGCGTTGCTTAGCGCACATGAACAAAGTTTTCAGCGCATAGGATAACAAAATGCGAGTCTACTCAAATATTGCATCTTTGGAGCACTCACCCGCAATCATGCGGGCACCCTTCAGGACACCCTTATAATACATCTCGGGTGTGCGATACTCCTTGCCCGGCGGTGGCGCGTCCGTCACAAACTTCTCAGCATCCATCCTGCCCCAGTGCACTTTAGCACGGGCAAGGGCCCGACGGGCACCTTCAATGCAGGCGGAGTGCTTGATGACTTCAACCCAGGGACACGCATCCACCAGCCGCCGCACCAGGCCGAAGTAGCTCCCAGGCATGGCCTCTTTGGGCCATAGCCGAACTATAAGGCCCTTCATGTCCTGTTCGGCCACCTTGTGGAGCTCGACCAGCTACTTCAGCTGATCGCTAAGGGGCACCGGATGTCCGGACTCAGCATACTGAGACCAGAATACCTTCTCCGCCGAGCTCCCCTCCTCGGCTCTGTAGAAGACGGCAGCATCGGACACGCTACGGGGCAGATCTGCGAACGCTCCTGGAGAGCTCCGAATTCGGGTAAGCAACAGGTAATTCACTTTAACATGCTTGCTTTGCATGAAGAATGCCTTACCCGCCGCTATTTTCTTCAAATCCCCGATTTCCTGGAGGGCCTTGTGGGCATCAGCCTTAGCGGCTTTGGCACTCTCAAAAGCCGATGCAAGCTCGGACTCTCGAGTCTTCGAGTCACGCTCCAAACCCTCGTGCTTTTCCACGAGAGCCTAGAGCTCTTGCTGTACCTCCGCCACCCGCGCCTCCTGCTTCTCTCGCCAGGCTCGTTCCGTGGCCGCATTGCGTTCGGCCGCGGACACCGCCTCCTTCAGGGTTGCCACCTCGTTCGTGGCCCCTGGAGTAACCATGTTATCCTTGTTATTTCTCTTGCAACCAAATCCTTTTCTATAAGGTACAACTTTAATACGGTGTTACTCACCTTCCTTGTCCTCGAGCTGCTTCTTGGCACGGCCGAGCTCGCTCTCGGACCGCTCAAGGCTCTGCTTCAAAGCATCGACCTCCGCACTCAGTGCGGCAGAGGTCAGCAGCGCAGCCTGCAATCCCATATCGACATATTTTTTAAGACTCCTGCGTATATCTATTTAGATCCTCAGTCCGGCTTTTCTTTCCGAACACCGAACCGAGCATCAGGGGCTACTGTCTATGCGGTACTATTTTACATATATTAAAATTCTTACCTCAAAGCCTGTTAGAAGGCTGCTGTAGGCTTCGGTCAGCCCGCTCTTGGCGAGCTGAACCTTCTGAATCACCGCACTCATGACAGTGTGGTGTTCTTCATTGATGGAAGCGCCGTTGAGCGCCTCCAGCAAGTTATCCGTGGCCTCCGGTTGGACGGAGGCCGCCGGTGTCACGGTCTTGCCCTTCTTACGAAGGGGCCGCCCGCCGGACTCCAGAACCACTGCAGGTTCCGGTGCGGAGTCCGGTGCAAAGTCCGGGAGGTTGCCCTGCGGCACCTCCGGGGCCTCCTCCTCCTGGTGGGTCCCTTCCCGGGATCCCACCTCAGCGTCGTCAGCAACACGGGGGGTGGAGGCGGTCAGAAGAGAATCCATATCTGACGTACCCAAGGACCCGCTCGATGAGGCGGGAAGATCGTCCTTGGGCGGACTGCAGGGTTGTATGCGGCATTAGAAGGACACCATGTGACAAATTATAAATCATCTAGGAGTCCGGATACTTACGATCTCGCTAGGGGCTTGGCCCTTGGGGGCCACTCCTCGTCGCCGTCAGCGACGTTGGTGGAACAGTCCGGGGGAAGGGTCCTTCCCTTCTTGGACCCTTCGACCTCCCTCATTGGGGAGGCCTTCCTCTTCTTCTCTTCCCCCGCTGGGGGAGAGGCCTCTTTCTTCTCCTCCTCATCCTCGTGGGAGGAGTCCACCTTGGAGTCATCGGACGACGAGTCCGATACCACCTGACGCCGGGAACACCTTCGGGTTCCCGTGGCCTTCTTCTTGGCCTTCTTCTCCGGCACTACGTAAAGTGTCGGACCAGCAGCCCTGTCAAACGGGCATCCGCTGGGTCTTCTGGAAGGGGAGCCGGACAGTTAACCTGTCCAGACGTCGCCTGCCAGGCCTATTAAAGGTATTGGGAGTTTAGATCCCGCATAAAATCAAAACATGAAAAGCAAGTGTCCCATAAAGGATAACATGGCTTACCTCGTCAGCTGGACGCTGCGAGCTAAATCCGCGATCTTCGGTAGCGGATGCGGGAGCTTCGGCGCCCTTGAACAGCACCCTCCAGGCATCTTTGTACGTAGTGTCAAAGAGCCCGCTCAAGGTCTGGTGTTGTGCCAGATTAAACTCCCACAAATTGAAGTCCCGTTGCTGGCAGGGAGAATCTGGCGAACGAGCATGACCTGGATCACATTGACAAGCTTGAGCTTCTTGTTCACCACGGTTTGGAGACAGGACTAGAGTCCGGTCAGCTCCTCCGAACTACCCCATAGCAGGCCCTTCTCTTTCCAGGAGGTGAGCTACATGGGGATGCCAGATCTGAATTCGGGGGCCGCTGCCCATTTAGGGTCACGCGGCTCGGTGATGTAGAACCACCCCGATTGCCACCCTTTGATGGATTCCACGAAGGCGCCCTCGAGCCAAGTGATGTTGGGCATCTTGCCTACCAAGGCGCCTCCGCACTCCGCTTGGCTGCCCTTCACAACCTTCGGCTTGACATTGAAGGTCTTTAGCCACAAGCCGAAGTGGGGCTGGATGCAGAGGAAGGCCTCACACATGACGATAAACGCTGAGATGTTGAGCATGAAATTCGGGGCTAGATCAAGGAAATCTAGGCCATAGTAGAACATAAGCCCCCGAACAAAGGGGTGAAGTGGGAAGCCCAGTCCGCGGAGGAAATGGGGAAGGAATACCACCCTCTCATGGGGCCCGGGGGTGGGGATGAGCTGCCCCTCGTCAGGAAGCCGGTGCGCTATGTCGCTGGACAGATATCCGGTGCTACGCAGCTTCTTGATGTGCCCCTCCGTAACGGAGGAGGCCATCCACTTGCCTCCCGCTCCGGACTTGGCTGGAGAAGGTCGAGGTGAGATGTGCGGACTTGGGCGCTGGAGCTCGAGTGCGTGAGATGGATAAGCAAAGGAGGAAGAAGGCGTAGGTAAAAAGGTGGATCCTTATCCCCTTATATATGGGCGGACGAAACTATGCGTCCCCACCGGCCTGGTAAAACTCGCTTATCTCCCAAGCGCCGCAATCAATGGCACGGTTGGGTTACCCAAGTCCCTATTGATGGGAATCCCGGAATAAGGGGAATACGATCTCTGCTTCGACAAGACGTGCCAAGGAAACCGCTTCGCTAAACGCGCTGAGGTGGTATAATAAAAACAATTCGAGTAAAAGCTTGGTTGTGGTGTGACGTCATGCCACAGAATACGTCAGCAGATTGAACTTGTGTAAATATTATTCTCTCTACGGTGGTATGTGGAATTTATTTTGCAGAGCCGGACACTATCCTGGTGTTCACAATCTTCTATAAATTATTTGGAGGAGGAACCCGCCTTGCAATGCCAAAGACAATATGCGCGCCGGACTCGTCGCCATTGAAGCCTGGTTCAGGGGCTACTCAGGGAGTCCTGGACTAGGGAGTGTCCGGATAGCCGAACTATCATCATCGGCCGAACTCCAAGACTGTGAAGATACAAGATTGAAGACTTCGTCCCGTGTCCGGATGGGACTTTCCTTGGCGTGGAAGGCAAGCTTGGCGATACGGATATGTAGATCTCCTACCATTGTAACCGACTCTGTGTAACCCTAGCCCTCTCCGGTGTCTATATAAACCGGAGGGTTTTAGTCCATAGGACATAACAGTAACAACAACAATCATACCATAGGCTAGCTTCTAGGGTATAGCCTCCTTGATCTCGTGGTAGATCCACTCTTGTACTACCCATACAATCAATATCAATCAAGCAGGAGTAGGGTTTTACCTCCATCGAGAGGGCCCGAACCTGGGTAAAAACATTGTGTCCCTTGTCTCCTATTACCATCCGCCTAGACGCACAGTTCGGGACCCCCTACCCGAGATCCGCCGGTTTTGACACCGACAGATGGGCTTCCTCAAAATGCCCTAGGTCTTCGTGAGCAAGCGAGTTGGATGCACACCCACTTAGTTTCTTTTGTTGAGCTTTCATGCATTTATAGCTCTAGTGCATCCGTTGCATGGCAATCCCTACTCACTCACATTGATATCTATTAATGGGCATCTCCATAGCCCGTTGATACGCCTAGTTGATGTGAGACTATCTTCTCCTTTTTGTCTTCTCCACAACCACCATTCTATTCCACATATAGTGGTATGTCCATGGCTCACGCTCATGTATTGTGTGAAAGTTTAAAATTTTTGAGATTACTAAAGTATGAAACAATTGCTTGGCTTGTCATCGGGGTTGTGCATGATTAAATACTTTGTGTGATGAAGATAGAGAAACAGCCAGACTATATAATTTTGTATGGATAACTTTCTTTAGCCATGCTATTTTGAGAAGACATGATTGCTTTGATTAGTATGCTTGAAGTATTACTATTTATTATGTCAATATGAACTTTTATTTTGAATCATTTGGATCTGAACATTCATGCCACAATAAAGAAAATTACATTGAGAATTATGCTAGGTAGCATTCACACTTCATAAATTCTTTCTTTTATCATTTACCTACGTGAGGACGAGAAGGAATTAAGCTTGGGGATGCTGATATGTCTCCAACGTATCTATAATTTATGAAGCATTCATGCTATTATATTATCTGTTTTTGATGTTTATGGGCTTTACTAAGCACTTCTATATTATTTTTGGGGCTAACCTATTAACCGGAGGCCTAGCCCATATTGATGTTTTCTTGCCTATTTCAGTGTTTCAAAGAAAAGGAATATCAAACGGAGTCCAAACGGAATGAAACCTTCGGGAGCGTGATTTTTGGAACGAACATGATCCAGGAGACGTGGAGCTGAAGTCAGGGAAGCTTCGAGGAGGCCACAAGGCAGGGGGCACGCCCACCCCCCTGGGCGCGCCCTCCACCCTCGTGGGCCCCTCGTGGCTCCCCTGACCGACTTCTTTCGCCTATATAAGTCCATATGTCCTAAAACCTTCGGAGAACAGAATAGGTCGAGAGTTTGCTGCCACAAGCCTCTGTAGACACCAAAAACCTCTCAGGAGCCCATTCCGGCACCCTGTCGGAGGGGGAATCCATCACCGGTGGCCATCTTCATCATCCCGGCGCTCTCCATGTCGAGGAGGGAGTAGTTCACACTCGGGGCTGAGGGTATATGTACCAGTAGCTATGTGTTTGATCTCTCTCTCTCTCTCTCTCTCTCTCTCTCTCTCTTGTGTTCTTGACTTCGCACGATCTTGATGTATCGCGAGCTTTGTTACTATAGTTGGATCTTATGATGTTTCTCCCCCTCTACTCTCTTGTAATGGATTGAGTTTACCGTTTGAAGTTATCTTATCGGCTTGAGTCTTTAAGGATTTGAGAACACTTGATGTATGTCTTGCTGAGCTTATCTGCTGCGAAAATGGGATATTCACGTGATTCACTTGATGTATGTTTTGGTGATCAACTTGCGGGTTCAATGAATCTACGCATAGGGGTTGGCACAGGTTTTCATCTTGACTCTCTGGTAGAAACTTTGGGGCACTCTTTGAAGTACTTTGTGTTGGTTGAATAGATGAATCCGAGATTGTGTGATGCATATCATATAATCATACCCACGGATACTTGAGGTGACATTGGAGTATCTAGGTGACATTAAGGTTTTGGTTGATTTGTGTCTTAAGGTGTTATTCTAGTACGAACTCTATGATAGATCGAACGGAAAGAATAGCTTTGTGTTATTTTACTACGGACTCTTGAATAGATTGAGCAGAAAGGATAACTTTGAGGTGGTTTCGTACCCTACCATAATCTCTTTGTTTGTTCTCCGCTATTAATGACTCTGGAGTGACTCTTTGTTGCATGTTGAGGGATAGCTATATGATCCAGTTATGTTATTATTGTTGAGAGAACTTGCACTCATGAAAGTATGAACCCTAGGCCTTGTTTCCTACCATTGCAATACTATTTATGCTCACTTTTATCATTAGTTACCTTGCTGTTTTTATATTTTCAGATTACAAAAACCTATATCTACCATCCATATTGCACTTGTATCACCATCTCTTCGCCGAACTAGTGCACCTATACAATTTGCCATTGTATTGGGTGTGTTGGGGACACAAGAGACTCTTTGTTATTTGGTTGGAGGGTTGTTTGAGAGAGACCATCTTCATCCTACGCCTCCCACGGATTGATAAACCTTAGGTCATCCACTTGAGGGAAATTTGCTACTGTCCTACAAACCTCTGCACTTGGAGGCCCAACAACGTCTACAAGAAGAAGGTTGTGTAGTAGACATCAAGACCGAAAGGTCGAACATGAGTCGTATAGTAGATACAATCAACATGAAGATGTTCACCGATGATGACTAGTCCGTCTCACGTGATGATCGGACACGGCCTAGTTGACTCAGATCATGTATCACTTAGATGACTAGAGGGATGTCTATCTGAGTGGGAGTTCATTAAATAATTTGATTAGATGAACTTAATTATCATGAACTTAGTCTAAAATCTTTGCAATATGTCTTGTAGATCAAATGGCCCACGCTAATGTTGCCCTCAACTTCAACGCGTTCCTAGAGAAAACCAAGCTGAAAGACGATGGTAGCAACTATACGGACTGGGTCCGTAACTTGAAGATCATCCTCATAGCTGCCAAGAAAGCATATGTCCTTGATGCACTGCTAGGTGAAGCACCTGTTTTCCCAGCAACTCAAGACGTTATGAATGCCTGGCAGTCCCGTAGTGATGATTACTCCCTGGTTCAGTGCGGCATGCTTTACATCTTAGAATCGGGGCTGCAAAAGCATTTTGGGCAGCATAGAGCATATGAGATGTTCCAAGAGCTGAAAATGGTTTTCCAAGCTCATGCCCGAGTCGAGAGATATGAAGTCTCCGACAAGTTCTACAGTTGTAAGATGGAGGAGAATAGTTCTGTCAGCGAGCACATACTCTGGGTTGCACAACCGCTTGTCTCAGCTAGGAGTTAATCTCCCGGATGACGCGGTCATTGACAGAATCCTTCAGTCGCTTCCACCTAGCTACAAGAGCTTTCACTACAAAAAAATACACTTTCGTGATGATACGTGTTTGTCACAGTAGGTCGGGTTTTTTGTCATGCATGTACATCCACGACAAATTTATGACAGAATCAAGATAGTCATACCTGTGCTGTCGTAGAAGTGTTCCATGACATTACCAAAATTATCATCACGGAAGTGTCCACTTCCATGATGATAAATCACGCGTCATAGAAGTGCTTTCGTCAAAGGTGACCGACACATGGCATCCACCGTAACGGAATGCCATTAAGCTATCGGGTCGGATTTTGGATCCGATAACCCGTTCACAGCCACGACCAATGTCGACTTTCCACGTGTAAAATTCTCATTGGCTAACGAATCCACGTATCAGCTCCGCGTTGGCACAGGTGTCACTCATCCAACGGTCGAGATGGGCCTATGATGTGTTGACACGTGGACCGGCCCAAAAGTGGCCCCCAAAGTTTAAATGTGTAGGAGATATGCCCTAGAGGCAATAATAAATGATATTATTTATCTCCGAGTTCGTAATTATGTTTGTGTTCCATGCTATAACTGCAATGATTCTCGAGTCTACAATATCCACGAGGCTCGGAGGAAGACTCATATGCACGTGTGGAATAATAAACGGTAAGAAGTATTCCTAGTTTGGCCTCTAAGACTAGCTCAAGTGTTGCATGATGGTTCCATTTTCCTGATCATGGGCATATCTATGCCAGCAACTTTGAGGGCACAATGTTAAGAAAACATTTGTGTTGAATCGACCCGGTTTGATGTTATGCTATGAGATTAATTTGTCACAAGTTAATGGTAAATAACACAGAGATGGTTAATGTTTGCATGATTCCTTAGACCATGAGAGTATCGAGTTTCTTCATGCTTGCTTCATGAACTTTGGGGTTTGTTAAATGTCATCCGTAAATGGGTGGCTATTACGGCGGCTTACGGGTTCATGGAAAAGTGTGTCAAGTAACTTGATAGCTCAAGATTGGTATTTGCTCCTCCGACGATGGAGAGATATTCTCGGGCCCTCTCGGTGTTACGGTATCCATTATCGTCTGGCCAGACACAGTGTGATTTGATCACAGGGATGCCGGAACACGGAAACGAGAAAAGAGAACAAAACCAGTAACGAGGTAACTAGCATAGTGGACAAGTTGTTGATCCACGGGGATTCAAGTAAATCTCACCTCGGGTCTTTCTAACATATCGCGAAGCAACAGGAATAGCACACGGCAACTGGAGGTTCACTCGAATATTCATTCGTGTGGGTATAGGGGTCAATATGGGTGTCCACGGCTCCGATGTGGATCATTGATCGGAAGGGGTTCCGGGTCATGTCTATACTTCACCGAACCTACAGGGTCACACGCTTAAGGGTCATCTATCTGCTGAATACTAGACAGGGAGTCTGAGAGAAAATCACCGAAAAAAGTTTCGGACACCGGAATGGTTTCGGACAGCGGAATCGTACCGCAGAGAGAGGTCATCGAATAAGTTTCGATGATACCAAAAAGTTGTTTCGGGATATACCAATAAGTCAAATTGGTTTTGGCACATGCCTGATAATTCTTGGAGGGTGCCAGAATCATTCTGGAAGCTTTTTGGAATTTTCTGAGATAAAAACCGGAAATGTTCCGGAGCTGCCAGAACCACTTCAGATGCGTTTCGCAGATGAAAATCACTAAAATGGAATTGTTCCAGAATGCGTTGAAAATTATTATGGTGGGTATTGGAAATGTCCTAAGCCCACATAAATATTTTCAGTTCGAACGGACGCTGAAAAATGTCGTCGTGAATAGTGAAAGTGCTTTTTGGGATATTTTATGGAAAGCCACCTTTTGGGGCTTTACCCAAAAGATCTAGGGATGACATGGATGGATTGGGAGGCCCTCATGGGGGCCCCCCAAGGGGTGTGGCCGGCCACACTTGGGGCTCCACCTTGGAGCCCCTCTTGTTCCTTGGTTTCACTCTTATGCCCTTGAGGAAGGACTTCATTCATGTGCATTTTGGGTTTTTGTGTTAAACTACCCTACCCCTTGTGATTTCCTATAAATACAGGTGGAGGGGCAGCCCTCCACATCCATCCCTTCTCACATACAAGTGCCATGCAATGATCTGGCTTCTTCTCTCCCTCCCACGAAAAGAGTTTCGTAGAGCCGTAAGGCTGTCTGGGTTCCGGCAGGAACTAGTTCTGGACGGCAAAGCCCTGCTGGATAGATGACACCGTATGTGTGCAACTCTGTAGAGAGATTGTAGTCTCGGTCTTAGTTCGTGAGTGCCTCCCGAAGGGCTGTCCGTGTGACCGTCCGAGTTTTGAAGGTCCTCCCGAAGGGCTGTCCGAGTGACCATTCGAGTTTCGAAGGTCCTCCCAAAGGGCTGTCCGTGACACCGTCCGGGGGGCTGTTCGACCGCCTCCCGGAGGGCTGTCTGAGGAGCAGATGAGGGTATACATCCTCGCGGTTGGGAGGTTGTAAATCCTAGCAGCGGGGATCTGCACCGCAGATCGTCATTGACTCTACTTCCCGCTGCGCTACGAGTCGGTAACGAAAAAGATCAAACCATGTATGCAGATAGTGGTCCTAGGCTGGTGCGTAGGTTAGAAAAATTTTGTTTTCTGCTGCGTTCACCTTCAGTGGCATCAAGAGTCATGCTATGCATAGATGCAGGTTACGATCTAGAATACATGGAGATGTATGGGTATTGCATAATATAATTTTGGAGTAGATGAGATCTATTGCTGAAAATTATTTATGCGGGTGACAGATGAAATCTGTTACCCGACGTTCTTGTTGCTTCCCTAGAATTTGCGTTTGCTCAATCTTGAGACAGCATGGTGGAATTTGACAAAGTTTTAGCAATTCGTGATCCTGATTGATCATGGAAGTGCTATCAGTTCTTTGGGTTCTGCCGTAGTCAAAAGAAAGATGAAATTCGCAGATGAAAGGGCATTGCAGATATGATCTGCACGGGGGTCATGCGTATGAAGAAGTTTAGTATGGGGTTCGAGATTTTATTATCTCGTGCTTCATACATCCCGAGATGCTAATCTAGCAACTTGAATTATCATACTTGATGATTGACGTAGGTAGCTTTGGTTTGTTTCGAAACCTTAGAAGCCACGTAAAACCTTTTTTGTATGAACCGATTAGAAACGTCTAACTTGGTTTTGCAGGAGGGTTTGCATGTGCATGTGATGTGGTATAGCAATGCTCATATTCAATTTGATTATGTATGAGATGACTATATGATGTAAATTGATTAACATAACATGTGTGTCATGATTCGGCATGATGGCTGGAGCCATATGATTGTCACTTCAGTGACCTGCGTGTCAACCTTAAGTAATGCACTTATTTTATTAGCTATAGAGATAGCAATATTATTTGGTGCATCGACAAGGTGGTGGCAATCTTCACGAAGGTGAACACCGACGCGAATGCCGAAGACGAAGAAATGAAAGACTTCTCCGTCAAAAAGGGCTATACCATATCATGCTATTATGAATTTCATGAGATGTTTATCCCTTATGATGCACCCTTCTTGATTGCGCAGTAGTCACTTTTTATTAGGGTGATCTCTCACAAAAATATCAAGTAGTTAGTGTTCTCCCAAGTGTAGCACCGTCACGGCACCTAACTTTTCGGGGTGCGCCGTGTCACACGGGTACGAACGATTAGGGGTGTGTGAGGCGGGTGAGTTGAGACCTTGCAGCGAGATCACTTGGTTGACTTGACGTTCAGGTATGACCGTCATGAGCTCGGAACACTCGCATCGAAAGATGAACAAGAGTCACATAGAGATGTGATTGGCAAGTTGGCCTACCGGTTGAGATTTTCGTCATCAGTGGTCTTACACCAATGGCGAATGAGGGAGTCCTGGACTAGGGGGTGTCCGGACAGCCGGACTATCATCGTCCGCCGGACTCCAAGACTATGAAGATACAAGATTGAAGACTTCATCCCGTGTCCGGATGGGACTTTCCTTGGCGTGGAAGGCAAGCTTGGCAATACGGATATGTAGATATCCTACCATTGTAACCGACACGTAACCCTAGCCCTCTCCAGTGTCTATATAAATCGGAGGGCTTTAGTCCGTAAGACACAACATCCATTACAACAATCATACCATAGGCTAGCTTCTAGGGTTTAGCCTCCTTGATCTCGTGGTAGATCCACTCTTGTAATACACATCATCAATATTAATCAAGCAGGACGTAGGGTTTTACCTCCATCAAGAGGGCCCGAACCTGGGTAAAACATCGTGTCCCTTGTCTCCTGTTACCATCCGCCTAGACGCACAGTCCGGGACCCCCTACCCGAGATCCGCCGGTTTTGACACCGACATTGGTGCTTTCATTGAGAGTTCCTCTGTGTCGTCACCGATAGGCTTGATGGCTTCTTCAATCAACAACAACGCTGTCCAGGGTGAGACTTTTCTCCCCGGATAGATCTTCGTGTTCGGCGGCTTCACACTGCGGGCCAATTCACTTGGCCATCTGGAGCAGATCGAAAGCTACGCCCCTGGCCATCAGGTCAGGTTCGGAAGCCTAAACTTCACGGCCGACATCCGCGGGGACTTGATCTTCGACGGACTCGAGCCACAGCCGAGCGTGCCGCACTGTCACGATGGGCATGATTTAGCTCTGCCACCGGACAGTGCCTTGGTGGCCGCACATGAATCCGTTCCGGCCCTTAGTCCGGAGCCGATTGCGCAGATCGAGGACCGGTGGCTGGACACCGCCTCGGGGGCTGCAACTTCCACGGCGATGGAGCCGAACACTAACCTTGTCCCTGTAAAGCTCGTGACTCCGAGGATCCTGACTCCCTGCCGGACTCCGAACCTCCCGCGCCCCTGCCAATCGAATCTGATTGGGCGCCGGTCATGGAGTTCACTGCCGCAGACATCTTCCAACACTCACCCTTTGATGACATCCTAAATTCGCTAAAGCATCTCTCGCTATCCGGAGAGCCCTGGCCGGACTACGGCCAGGATGGTTGGGATGCGGACGACGAAGAAATTCAAAACCCACCCACCACCCACTTTGTAGCCACTGTCGACGATCTAACCGACATGCTAGACTATGACTCCGAAGACATCGACGGTATGGACGACGATGCCGGAGACGAACAAGAACCAGCGCCTACAGGGCACTGGAAGTCCACCTCGTCATATGATATATACATGGTGGACACCCCAAAAGATGGGGACAGCGAGGAAGCAGCGGAGGCAGATTCCTCAAAGAAACAGCCCAAGCGCCGACGTCAGCGGCGCCGCTCTAAATCCCGCCACAGCAAGAATGGAGATTCCGGCACAGGAGATAATAACACCCCAGAAAGTGCCGAAGACAATCCCCTCCAGCAAGATTCAGCGCAGGAGGATGCAGAAGCAAGCCCTCACGAGAGAGCGGCAGACGAAGAGGTCGAGGATGATAATTACATACCTCCCTCCGAAGACGAGGCAAGCCTCAACGATGACGAATTCGTCGTGCCGGAGGATCCCGTCGAACAAGAGCGTTTTAAACGCAGGCTTATCGCCACGGCAAATAGCCTAAAGAAAAAGCAGCAGCAGCTTCATGCTGATCAAGACCTGCTGGCCGACAGATGGACCGAGGTCCTCGCGGCCGAAGAGTATGAACTCGAACGCCCCTCCAAGAGCTACCCAAAACGCAAGTTGCTCCCCTGATTAGAGGTGGAAGCATACATACCTTCATCACCAGCGCATAATACGGCCGACCGACCACCCCGTGGTCGCGACAGAGAGGCATCCACGCCCTCCACCAAGACCGTACCCCGGCATCGCTCCAAAAGCACGAAGCCAAGAGGGAACGCGCCGGACTTGCGAGATATATTGGAGGACAAAGCAAGGCAATCCAGATCCATCTATGGATCACATGGGCTCCCCACGACCCACGACGAATACCGTCGCGCCGGATACAACAACTCCGGCCGGGCCGAACACAGCAGACAACGCTCCGTCGAGCTACGTCGTGATATTGCTCAATACAGAGGCGCCGCACACCCACTATGCTTCACTGACGAAGTAATGGATCATCAAATCCCCGAAGGGTTTAAACCCGTAAACATTGAATCCTACGATGGCACGACAGACCCCGCGGTTTGGATCGAAGATTATCTCCTTCACATCCATATGGCCCGCGGCGACGATCTCCACGCCATCAAGTATCTCCCAGTCAAGCTTAAAGGACCAGCTCGGCATTGGCTTAACAGCTTGCCCGCAGAGTCAATTGGGTGTTGGGAAGACCTGGAAGCCGCATTCCTCGACAACTTCCAGGGCACATATGTGCGACCACCAGACGCAGATGACCTAAGCCACATAATTCAGCAGCCAGACGAATCGGCCAGACAGTTCTGGACACGGTTCTTAACAAAGAAAAATCAAATCGTCGACTGTCCGGATGCAGAGGCCCTCGCAGCCTTCAAACATAACATCCGCGACGAGTGGCTAGCCCGGCACCTAGGACAGGAAAAGCCGAAATCCATGGCAGCCCTCACATCCTTAATGACCCGCTTCTGTGCGGGAGAGGACAGCTGGCTAGCTCGCAGCAACAACCTCAGTAAAAATTCTGGCAGTCCGGATACAAGGACCACAATGGCAGGTCGCGTCGAAGCAAAAATAAACGCCGCGTTAACGGCGACGACAAGGAGGATACGGCAGTCAACGCCGGATTCCGAGGCTCTAAACCCGGTCAGCGGAAGAAGCCATTTAAAAGAACCACTCCGGGTCCGTCCAATTTGGACCGAATACTCGACCGCTCATGCCAGATACATGGCACCCCCGAAAAGCCAGCTAACCACACCAACAGAGATTGTTGGGTATTCAAGCAGGCAGGCAAGTTAATTGCCGAAAACAATGACAAGGGGCTGCATAGCGATGACGAGGAAGAGACCCGGCCGCCGAACAGTAGAGGACAGAAGGGTTTCCCCCCACAAGTGCGGACAGTAAACATGATATACGCAACCCATATACCCAAGAGGGAGCGGAAGCGTGCACTAAGGGACGTATACGCGATGGAGCCAGTCGCCCCGAAGTTCAATCCATGGTCCTCTTGTCCGATCACTTTCGATCGAAGAGACCATCCGACCAGCATCCGCCATGGCGGATTCGCCGCATTGGTTTTAGACCCAATCGTCGATGGATTTCACCTCACGAGAGTCCTGATGGACGGCGGCAGTAGCCTGAACCTACTTTATCAGGATACAATGTGCAAGATGGGCATAGACCCCTGAAGGATTAAACCTACAAAGACGACCTTCAAAGGCGTCATACCAGGTGTTGAAGCTAATTGTACAGGCTCAGTCACGCTGGAAGTGGTCTTCGGATCCCCGGATAATTTCCGGAGCGAGGAGTTAATCTTCGACATAGTCCCGTTCCGCAGCGGCTATCACGCTCTGCTCGGACGAACCGCGTTTGCAAAGTTCAACACGGTGCCGCATTATGCATACCTCAAGCTCAAGATGCTAGGCCCTCGTGGAGTCATTACGGTCAACGGAAATACGGAATGCTCCCTCCGAACGGAGGAACATACAGCGGCTCTCGCGGCTGAAGTACAGAGCAGCCTTCTAAGGCAATTTTCGAGTCCGGCCGTTAAACGACCGGACACAGCCAAACGCGCCCGGAGCAACATCAATCAAGACCACCTGGCATGTTACGAGCACGCGTAGCAATGCGGCCCCAACCCCAGCCCTCGCATGACTGCAAGACCAACCCTCCGCGTACATCATTACGCTCTGGAGATACCATGGGCATAGGGGGAGGGGCACGACCACAACAGACCCAGAGTGCGGCTCGACCACACCAGGGGCTCCCAAGTGTGTCACCTTTTTATTTTTCATTTTCCTTCTTTTATATACAGGACTCCGTTTACCAGAGGCCCTGTCCGGCGGCGAACCCGCCGAACTCACGATGCAACAGCCAGGGAGGGAAAAAGGCTGCGACGAACACTCAGGTGGTCTCCATTACGAGCATTAAATTTGATTATATACACCAGTCCGCAGCCCACCCCTGGAGGGGGACATGTTTAATTAGTCCAATCCCTTGCTTACCGCACTATTTGTATCATTCCACTCATAGCAGAATTCCTTAAATAAATAATGCAGCATTTTTTGCCTATAATTGCATTACTTTACATATATGTTCATTAATGACATCTTGCACCCGTATATTTTGGTACGGCCGAATACACCAGGGGCTTATGTTCCCCGCATTATGGTGTGATAAGTCCGAACACTTTCACAAGTGCGGCACCCCGAACTTATAGCATTATATGAATCGGCTCCGAATCATGTCTTGGGTCAATAGTTGGGTTTGCCCGGCTCCCATGTTTTGGTACCTTACGTTCCGTTCCGTCGGCTAAGGTAGCACTGGGAGAACCACTGCGATTGCGCCCCGGTTGAGCTGGGCGAGCGCCTCAGTGGAGAAAGCTAAAACTGACTGGCATGATAAGGCGAGAGACTGGTCGCTGTTCGAGAGGTCTTTTCGAGTCCCTAAAGACTTACGCCGCTTCGAGCGAAGAACCGGATAATGTCCGACGAAGGCGTGGATAGCGCCCCGAATTCGGTCTTCCGAATACTAGGGGCTTCGCCAAAATTTAAAATTATAGAATTCTATGGCTAAGTGAGAGTGTTCAAGCATTATAAGTCCGGTTGCCTTGTTCGTTGTGTTGAGCGCCTCCCTAGATGGACCCAAAAATGGGAACAAGAGTGCTCAAGTTTATCCCGAACACCCCAGCACTAGTGGCATGGGGGCTGAAGCCGATGACTTGCCATCTCTCAGATTTTATAAACGGCCGCACAGAAGGTAATATTTTGAATTACACAAGCGTTGCCTAGCGCATATGAACAAAGTTTTCAGCGCACAGGATAATACATAGCGAGTTTACTCAATAATTACATCTCTGGGGCACTCATCCGCAATATTGCGGGCACCCTTCAGGACAGTCTTATAGTACATTTCGGGCGTACGATACTCCTTGCCCGCTGGCGGCGGGTCAGTAAGAAGCCCTCCGCATCCAGCCTTCCCCAGTGCACCTTTGCGCGGGCAAGGGCCCGACCAGCACCTTCAATACAGGCGGAGCGCTTGATGATCTCCACCCAAGGGCACGCATCCACCAGCCGCCGCACGAGGCCGAAGTAGCTCCCAGGCATGGCCTCTCCAGGCCACAGCCGGACTATGAGGCCCTTCATGGCCTCCTCAACTACGTTATGGAGTTCGACCAGCTGCTTCAGCTGGTCGCTAGGGGGCACCGGATGGCCGGACTCAGCGTACTGAGACCAGAAAACCTTCTCCGTTGAGCTCCCCTCCTCGCCACGGTAGAATGCGGCGGCATCGGATACACTGCGAGGCAGATCTGCAAACGCCCCTGGAGAGCTCCGAATTCGGGTAAGTGTCAGGTAGTTTACATTAACATGCTTGCTTTGCATGAAAAATGCCTTACCCGCCGCTATTTTCTTCACATCTTCAACCTCCTGAAGGGCCTTGCGGGCCTCAGCCTTGGCAGACTTGGCACTTTTGAGAGCCGAGGCGAGCTCGGACTCTCGAGTCTTTGAGTCGCGCTCCAAACTCTCATGCTTCTCCATGAGAGCCTGGAGCTCTTGCCGCACCTCCGCCACCCGCGCCTCCTGCTTCTCTTGCTCTGCCCGTTCCGCGGCCGCATTGCGTTCGGCCGCGGACACAGCCTCCTTCAGGGTTGCCACCTCGTTCGTGGCCCCTGCAGTACCCATGTTATCCTTGTTATTCTTTTATTGCAACCTAAATCCTTTTCTGTAAGGTAACTATTCAAAGTGGTGTTACTCACCTTCTTTGTCCCCGAGCTGCTTCTTGGCACGGCCGAGCTCTTGCTCGGACCGCTCGAGATCCTGCTTCAATGCACCGACCTCCGCAGTCAGTGCGGCAGAGGTCAGCAGCGCAGCCTGCAAACCCATATTGACATACTTTTTAGCAACCCTGCATATATCTTTTTAGATCCTTAGTCCGCCTTTTCTTTCCGAACACCGAACTGAGCATCAGGGGCTACTGTCTATGCGGTATTACATTACATAATTTTAACTTCTTACCTCAAAGCCTGTTAGAAGGCTACTGTAGGCTTCGGTCAACCCGCTCTTGGCGAGCTGAACCTTCTGAATCACCGCACTCATAATAGTGCGGTGTTCTTCTTCGATGGAAGCGCCTTTGAGCGCCTCCAACAAGTTGTCCGGCGCCTCCGGTTGGACGGAGGCCGCCGGTGTCACGGTCTTGCCCTTCTTGCGAAGGGGCCACCTGCCGGACTCCGGAACCACTGTGGGTTCCGGTGTGGAGTCCGGCGCAAAGTCCGGGAGGCTGCCTTGCGGCGCCTCCGGAGCCTCCTCCTGATGGGTCCCTTCCTGGGATCCCACCTCGGCGTCCTCAGCGGCGCGAGGGGTGGAGGCAGTCGGGATGGAATCCACATCCGACGGAGCCAACGACCCGCTCGATGAAGCGGGGAGATCATCATCGGCCGGACTGCAGGCAGTATGCGGCATTAGAAGGACACTATGTGACACAAAAGAGAAATTATAAATCATTCAGGAATCCGGATACTTACGATCTCGCCGGAGGCCTGGCCCTTGAAGGCCATTCTTCGTCGCCAACGTTGGTGTTGGCAGAGCTGTCCGGGGGAATAGTTCTTCCCCTCTTGGACCCTTCGGCCTCCCCTGTTGGGGAAGCCTTCCTCTTCCTCTCTCCCTCCTCTGGGAGAGAGTCTTCTTCCTCCTCCTCATTTTCGGGGGAGGAGTCCGCCTCGGAGTCGTCGGAGACCTGAAAACGGGAACTCTTTCGAGTACCCGTGGCCACCTTCTTGGCCTTCTTCTCCGGCACCACATGCGGTGCCGGAACCAGCAGCCCCGCTAGACGGGCGTCAACTGGGTTTTCTGGCATGGGAGCCGGGCAGACGAGCTGCTCCGCCTTCTTCATCCAGTCCTGTCAAAGGAAAAGGGAGATTGAAACCCGCTTAGAATCAAACTATTAACAACAAGTGTCCCGTAAAGGGGTAGAATCACTTACCTCGTCAGCTGGACGCTGCGAGTGAAATCCGCGATCTTCCGTCGCGGATGCGGGGGCTTCGGCGCCCTTAAACAGCACCCTCCAGGCGCCTTCGTACGTCGTGTCGAAGAGCCCGCTCAACGCCTGGTGCTGTTCCGGATCGAACTCCCACAGATTGAATGCCCGTTCTTGGCATGGGAGAATCCGGCGGACGAGCATGACTTGGACCACGTTAACAAGCCTGAGCTTCTTGTTCACCAGCTTCTGGATACAGGCTTGGAGTCCCGTCAGCTCCTTCGAATTACCCCACAGCAAGCCCTTCTCTTTCCAGGAGGTGAGCTGCGTAGGGATACCAGATCTGAACTCGGGGGCCGCCGCCCACGTAGGGTCGCGCGGCTCGGTGATATAGAACCACCCCGACTGCCACCCCTTGACGGATTCCACGAAGGCCCCTTCGAACCAAAGGACGTTGGGCATCTTGCCCAACATGGCGCCTCCGCACTCCGCTTGAGTCCCCTTCACTACCTTCGGCTTGACATTGAAGGTCTTGAGCCACAGGCCGAAGTGGGGCTGGATGCAGAGGAAGGCCTCGCACACGACGATAAACGCCGAGATGTTGAGGATGAAGTTCGGCGCCAGATCATGGAAATCCAGGCCGTAGTAGAACATGAGCCCCCGGACAAAGGGGTGAAGTGGAAAGCCCAGTCCGCGGAGGAAGTGGGGAAGGAAAACGACCCTCTCATGGGGCCTGGGGGTGGGGATGAGCTGCCCCTCGTCGGGCAGCCGGTGCGCGATGTCGCCGGAAAGGTATCCGGCGCTGCGCGGCTTTGCGATGTGCTCCTCCTTAACGGTGGAGGCCAACCACTTGCCTCCCGCTCCGGACATGGTCGGAGAAGGTCGAGACGAGATGCGCGAACTTGGGCGCTGGAGCTCGAGTGCGCGGAGATGGATAAGCAAAGGAGGAAGAAGGCGTAGGTGAAAAGGTGAATCCTTATCCCTTATATATAGGCGGACGAAGACTATGCGTCCCCACTGGCCTGGTAAAACTCGCTTATCTCCCAAGCGCCACCATCAATGGCGCGGTTGGGTTACCCACGTCAGTATTGATGAGAATCCCGGAATAAGGGGAACACGATCTCTGCTTCCACAAGACGTGCCAAGGAAACCGCTTCGCTAAACGCGCTGAGGTGGTATAATAAAAAACGATTCAAGTAAAGGCTTGGTAGTGGTGTGACGTCATGCCGCAAAATACGTCAGCAGATTGAACTTGTGTATATTTATTCTCTCTACGGTGGAATGTGGAATTTATTTTGCAGAGCCGGACACTATCCAGGTGTTCACAATCTTCTATGGATTATTCGGAGGAGGAACCCGCCTTGCAATGCCAAACATTATGCGCGCCGGACCCATCGTCATTGACGCCAGGTTCAGGGGCTACTGAGGGAGTCCTAGACTAGGGGGTGTCCGGATAGCCGGACTATCATCATCCGCCGGACTTCAAGACTATGAAGATACAAGATTGAAGACTTCGTCCCGTGTCCGGATGGGACTTTCCTTGGCGTGGAAGGCAAGCTTGGCAATACGGATATGTAGATCTCCTACCATTGTAACCGACTCTATGTAACCCTAGCCCTCTCCGGTGTCTATATAAACCGGAGGGCTTTAGTCCGTAGGGCACAACATCCATTACAACAATCATACCATAGGCTAGCTTCTAGGGTTTAGCCTCCTTGATCTCGTGGTAGATCCACTCTTGTAATACACATCATCAATATTAATCAAGCAGGACGTAGGGTTTTACCTCCATCAAGAGGGCCCGAACCTGGGTAAAACAACGTGTCCCTTGTCTCCTGTTACCATCCGCCTAGACGCACAGTCCAGGACCCCCTACCCGAGATCCGCCGGTTTTGACACCGACAGCGAACAATTGAAATACGGATCTTGAATCACTCACAATCAATTATGAGAGATATTGATTTGAGTGGGAGCGCGCTGTAGAATTAACTTGTTTAAATTCTCAGTTCAATTAATTATGAACACTGTCTAAGTGTTTCTTGCAAAATAGTTGTAGAATAATGGCTCGCGTTTCCACCTTCCTTGTTAAAATTGAATAGCTGTTAAATATCTGGTTAAAACTTTACGATTGGTAACGTAATATGAGGATTGTCCTCAAAAGTGCCGAGAAGGACTTTGTCCTATCGCATGCTTTTCGTATACTCCCGCTAAAAGCAATGGATGATGAGACGCTCGTCCTTTGATCCAAAAGCTAGAATTCCGTTACGGTCAAGTGCAATATGTTTGCTTCTATGAAACCTGAACTTCGAAAGTTTGGGATAGTTATGTGATATTCATGGAACTGAAAATTGTTTTCAGATACAAACAAAGCAATG
Source organism: Triticum aestivum (assembly GCF_018294505.1). Classification (NCBI taxonomy): domain Eukaryota; kingdom Viridiplantae; phylum Streptophyta; class Magnoliopsida; order Poales; family Poaceae; genus Triticum; species Triticum aestivum. The sequence goes on along the minus strand of NC_057801.1, from coordinate 78,497,158 downwards.
TTTGTTTGCAAAGGATTAGTAAAGTGTTTACTGGGCATTTGACTGATAAGAGAGGGATCCAGTAGAACGCCTGTCATATGATGAAAGGTGAATAAATCAACAACTTAAAGAGAAAGGAAGTGTCCAAAGGGTGTTAGTATGACTTACACGCCTAGGAAGTCCGGGGCTAACTCTACTCTTAAGTTGGGTGCTTCTTTTGCGAGTAGGAGAAATACTAAAAGTTAAACTATTAGAAGTATAAAGGCAGAAAGAAAGATGACTGGAATATCCAGCTCATGTATGAATGGCATACAAGTTTTTGATGTATAAGTAGGCTGGTCAAAGATATAGTTCTTGAGAATTATGGTTAAACATGTTTATCACTAATTCTTGGGTATTGTTAGTTAATCACAAAGATACCCGCTTGATTGCATTCTGTTGCGAATCAATGTAAGAGCTACTATGGCCTAAAAAGACTAGCCAGAAATGAGGTTAAGGTATACACAGGGAACATAGTAAATGTTACTATACCTTCCATCAGTGTATTGCCGTCTATATTTATTTTCATAATTCATTTAGAGTTTTACAAACTCTAGCCCATTGCATCAAGTATCTTGCAAGAAGGTTGTTCATAAGAGAACTTTTTATGTTCGATGTTATGAATAACACAAGGGCTATACTTTCATTTTGAATGAGATGTATGTTATGAATATTGATAATAATAAACTACCTCTGGGTTTACTTTCATAATTCATTTTAGAGTTTCATACACTCTAGCCCATTGCACAATGTTTGTTGCAAAAGAGTTGTTCATAAAACCAACAATTGTTGTTAAGTATTATGAATAACATGAAGGGCCATGCTTCCATCCAAGATGGGATGTATGTTATGAATATTGATGGTAATATGATACATCCATAACGCTGACGCTAAATGTCGCGAGACTATGAGAATACCACACATGTGTGGCACTACATTTGGTCACATTGGAGAAACCCGCATGGAAAAATTCCATTAAGATGGATTTTGAAGTCGTTTGATTTTGAATCATCTGACACTTGCAACTTTCCTCCGAAAAGTGAAGTGACTGAAATACCGTTCATAGGCCATAAGGAACGAGCAACAAACTTATTGGTGATCATACATTTTGATGTGTGTAGTTCAATAAATGTTGTTGCAAGTGGTGGATTTATTTATCTTGTGAAATGACTCAAGTAGATATATGGATATTTACTTGATGAGACGTAAGTCTGGATCTTTTGAAATCATTCGAAAGGTTTTCAAAAATGAAGTAGAAGTTATTGTAACAAGAAAATCATGTTTCTGCAATTTGATTGCACAAAGGAATATTTGAGTTACAAGTTTAGCGAATGTCTGATGAGTTGTGAAAGGGGTTTCATAAACTTGCACCTCCCGGAACACCACTACAAGTGGAAAGTCCATGGAGATGTAATCAAACCATTTATGACATGGTAAGATCAAAGATAACATAAATAAAATTGCCATTATCCCTTTTAAAAGAGTGATGCTTTAGAGACTGCGGCTTTTACACTGAAAAGAGCTCCATCGGGTCTGTTGAAATGACACCATGGTATGGTACGCCCAACCATGTTATATATTTTCTTAAACATTTGGAATATGGGGTTTGTGTAAAGGTTACAGACCTATTCCAAATCAGACAAGTGCTACTTTGTAGGTTATCCCAAGTCATTGGGTATTCCCCCACCACTATACCGAGGCAAATAGTTTTGCCGCAAAACAGTGTGCTTTTAAAGAGAATGGTTCTTTCAAAAAGGTGAGTAGGAGAATAGTGCAACTCGACGAGATAAACAGTATCTTCGTTATCAAATCAAAGGAAAGAGACCTTGGAAGTAATTCCAAAGTTTCCTACTACGACTGATATGGAAGTCTCTACAATAAAATGTATGAACTTCGGTCGAACTTGCAGCTGAACCACGTAGGCAAGGCTCGTGCAAACCTCTCAGGTGCGCAAACGAGATCTTGTTGTTAGACAACATTATACCTATGATACACAAGGAAGCGTTGATGGGCCCTGACTCCAGAATTGGCTAAATGCCAATACAAACCGAGTTAGTTTCCATAGAAGTGATTCAAGATTAAAACCTTGATACACCTTTCGGAAGACTTAGAGTCTAACAAATATTTATGGAACTTAAAACTGATACGGATAAAAATGTTTATCCATAAAGATCGACTTGTTGCAATAACAAGTTCAAGGAGTTGACTACGATGAGGTTGTTTCATCATAGCAATGCTTAAAGTCGGTTCAGGTTGAACTAGCAACTAATACATATTTCAATCTTGAGATATGAAACATGGATGACAAAAGGATTTCCATCTGATGGAAATGAAACCTAGGACTTGTATGTGATACAGTTCAAAGTAATTTGTCGATCCAGAGGATGCTAGTAAGGATGCAAACTTCAGAGTTCCAGCGATGGACAGAAGAGAGCAAAATGGAGTTGGAATCTTCGTGTTTTGATGAAATACTCAAAAGGGGTTTTAACTTCATCAATGGGTAACGAAGATGCTTGTAATTCAAGAAAGTAAGTGGGAGCGTAATAATATTTCTAAAAACCTTGTGTGCTTGACACATTGTTAATGGGAAATAAATTTCTTGACACAAATTAGGACTTCATTTGAAAATAGTTTTTTGATGAAGTGCTTAGGCTAAATAGCCTTGATATTAGGCATGATGATCTATGGAGATAGATTTACCTAATAGGGCTAAGAAATAAATACATATTGACAAGATGCTAAAACCGTTTAGCACTAAGAACAACAAGGAGTGATTCTTGCCGAAGTCACATGGAAAGAGTTTTTGCAAGAATCAGTGTCCCAAAACACTGATGAGCAAAATACATGATGCAGATTCCACACACTTTTGTGTTTGGATTAATCATGTATTCCATGGTATGTAAAACAACCAGATACATCCGATATTCCCAAGGTGTTGCGAGTATGGATACTAAAGTAATCAAAGTACTGATCGTGGGACAACAGTAAAAGATGTCATTGAGTACTAGAGTAAGTACTGATGATATGTTTTCTCGCAAGCGGAGATCATGAAGAGTTTGTTGTAAAATGTTACATCGATACAGTCTTCATCTTTTCTCCATGCGATTTTCGATTTAAGTTAAGGGTTTTGTGTAATACACAATATGGTGGCACGGTATTTGGAAATTGTTCCCAACAGGATACTGTGGCGAATTCTATAACAAATGACTAAGTATGTCGACGCTTTAGAAGCGACAAACAAGATGTTGAATCATATAGTTCATTCATGAACTTAGTATGGTTCCAAGATGGCTTTTGTCAATGGGACACTACTGCAGGTAGTTTCTCCATAACTCAGTCTGAGGAATCCAGGTTCAACCTGTGATTCACATTTATACAAAGCCAAGTCCGCATAAAATATGAATTTTGTGAAAGCATGAAAACGCGAGGATATGCAGAGATAGACACGGAGCTGAAGTTGTCAGATCTGATGGACATCAGGCTATACCACATGCGAAGTATTTTTTACACCGGCATGCCATGGGTGTAAAGTAAATTAGCATTAACTAGATTATTGACTCTAGTGCAAGTGGGAGTCCGTAGGAGATATGCCCTAGAGGCAATAATAAATGATATTATTTATCTCCGAGTTCATAATTATGTTTATGTTCCATGCTATAACTGCAATGATTCTCGAGTCTACAATATCCATGAGGCTCGGAGGAAGACTCATATGCACACGTGGAATAATAAACGGTAAGAAGTATTCCTAGTTTGGCCTCTAAGACTAGCTCAAGTGTTGCATGATGGTTCCGTTTTCCTGATCATGGGCATGTATATGCCAGCAACTTTGAGGGCACAATGTTAAGAAAACATTTGTGTTGAATCGACCCGGTTTGATGTTATGCTATGAGATTCATTTGTCACAAGTTAATGGTAAATAACACAGAGATGGTTAATGTTTGCATGATTCCTTAGACCATGAGAGTATCGAGTTTCTTCATGCTTGCTTCATGAACTTTGGGGTTTGTTAAACGTCATCCGTAAATGGGTGGCTATTACGGCGGCTTACGGGTTCATGGAAAAGTGTGTCAAGTAACTTGATAGCTCAAGATTGGGATTTGCTCCTCCGACGATGGAGAGATATTCTCGGGCCCTCTCGGTGTTACGGTATCCATTATCGTCTGGCCTGACACAGTGTGATTTGATCACAGGGATGCCGGAACACGGAAAAGAGAAAAGAGAACAAAACCAGTAACGAGGTAACTAGCATAGTGGACAAGTTGTTGATCCACAGGGATGCAAGTAAATCTCACCTCAGGTCTTTGTAACATATCGCGAAGCAACAGGAATAGCACACGGACTGGAGGTTCACTCGAATATTCATTCGTGTGGGTATAGGGGTCAATATGGGTGTCCACGGCTCCGATGTTGATCATTGATCGGAAGGGGTTCTGGGTCATGTCTATTCTTCACCGAACCTATAGGGTCACACGCTTAAGGGTCATCTATCTGCTGAATACTAGACAGGGAGTCTGAGAGAAAATCACCGAAAAAAGTTTCGGACACCGGAATGATTTCGGACAGCGGAATCATACCGCAGAGAGAGGTCATCGAATAAGTTTTGATGATACCAAAAAGTTGTTTCGGGATATACCATTAAGTCAAATTGGTTTCGGCACATGACTGATAATTCTTGGAGAGTGCCAGAATCATTCTAGAAGCTTTTTGGAATTTTCTGAGATAAAAACTGGAAATGTTCCGGAGCTGCCGGAACCACTTCAGATGCGTTTCGCAGATGAAAATCACTAAAATGGAATTGTTGCAGAATGCGTTGAAAATTATTATGGTGGGTATTGGAAATGTTCTAAGCCCACATAAATATTTTCAGTTCGAACGGACGCTGAAAAATGTCGTCGTGAATAGTGAAAGTGCTTTTTGGGATATTTTATGGAAAGCCACCTTTTGGGGCTTTACCCAAAAGATCTAGGGATGACATGGATGGATTGGGAGGCCCTCATGGGGGGCCCCAAGGGGTGTGGCCGGCCACACTTGGGGCTCCACCTTGGAGCCCCTCGTGTTCCTTGGGTTCACTCTTATGCCCTTGAGGAAGGACTTCATTCATGTGCATTTTGGGTTTTTGTGTTAAACTGCCCTACCCCTTGGGATTTCCTATAAATAGAGGTGGAGGGGCAGCCCTCCACATCCATCCCTTCTCACATACAAGTGCCATGCAATGATCTGGCTTCTTCTCTCCCTCCCACGAAAAGAGTTTCGTAGAGCCGTAAGGCTGTCTGGGTTCCGGCAGGAACTAGTTCTGGACGGCGAAGCCCTGCTGGATAGATGACACCGTATGTGTGCAACTCTGTAGAGAGATCGTAGTCTCGGTCTTATTTCGTGAGTGCCTCCCGAAGGGCTGTCCGTGTGACCGTACGAGTTTTGAAGGTCCTCCCGAAGGGTTGTCCGAGTGACCATTCGAGTTTCGAAGGTCCTCCCGAAGGGCTGTCCGTGACACCGTCCGGGGGGGGCTGTTTGACCGCCTCCCAGAGGGTTGTCTAAGGAGCAGATGAGGGTATACATCCTCGCGGTTGGGAGGTTCTAAATCCTAGCTGCGGGGATCTGCACCGCCGATCGTCCTCTACTTCCTGCTGCGCTACGAGTCGGTAATGAAAAAGATCAAACCATGTATGCAGTCTCCATAGTGGTCCTGGGCTGGTGCGTAGGTTGGAAAAATTTTGTTTTCTGCTGCGTTCCCCTTCAAAATGGGCCGGCCCAACCGAAGGCCCACAAGATTTAGCGGACCATAATGGGTCGGCCCAGCTAAAGGCCCATAAAATTTAGCGGACCATAATGGGCCGGCCCAGCTAAAGGCCCACAAGATTTTGCGGACCACAATGGGCCGACCCAGCTAAAGGCCCACAAGATTCTGCAGACCATAATGGGCCGGCCCAGCTAAAGGCCCAACATTCTCTGTTAAATCGGCCCATCAACGGCCTGGTCTAAACTTGTCATCAATGCGGCCCATGGTCACTTCTGGCCCGTGAACAGTCCGCTAAGTAATTGGGCCGAATTACGGCCCGATGTATTTCCGGCCTGTTCAAGGTCCGGCTTCATTTGGGCCCATTTACAGGCCATCAAAACTTTCGGCCCATAAACAACCATGAAGGATTTGGGTCATATTCGGCCATGTCTGTCATTCGGCCTGTTAGAGGCCCACTATAGATTTGGGCCACTTTCGGCCTGTTGTCATTTTCGGCCTGCTAACACCGGACGTAAACCATGGGCCATATGTGGCCCAACGTCATATTGGGCCCATTAATGGCCCATATAAAAATGACGATAATCTAGCTCGACCAAAGTTCCGGCGTATTAAAGGCCCGTGTATTAGGTCGGCGCATTTACGGCCCGTCCGAATTTCGGCCTGTCAAATATCCGCATCGTAAATGGGCCACCATTTCGGCTTGCTAAGTCCAGTGGGTTATTTGGCACAATCAGGGCCCAATCTCACTTTCGGTCTATTAAAGGCCCATGTTTTTTATGGGCTTGAGATATTTACACCTGTAAATGGCCTATTTTTACTAAGGGCCCAAATTATGTTTAGATCTGTTAAAGGCCCACTGTGGGCACAGGCCTACCAGAAAAATTTGAAAGCTTATGCTAATTTAAGCCTAGATATTTTTAGTGGGCTACATGCCAATTTTGGCCCGTAATCATTTTTAGCTCAATTGGAATGGGCCCGACGAATGTTGGCATGTTGGGCTCCTACGAAGCTTTCGGCTGAATACATTACTAAGATAAACCTACACTATACAAAAATAGCGTCGTAATTACTGCAGCCTGTGGCAGCATCATAAATGTTGTATCACAACAAAATAAATTCCAATCATACAACAAAAGGCATGTTGGCATAAAGTTTACAGTCCTTCCAGATAAAAGCACCATCAGATGTATAGAAGCACAGATCATTTGACCTGAGTGCTAATGTTTCAGGATGTAGAATCTGATGGAGCAGCACGATCTCCACCTTTTTTCCGCCATTGCTCTTCAACAACGAAGCGGATGTCTGATAGTCTGGTTTCAAAACCATTCATATCTTGACGACATTTCTCAACCACTATTCTTGTTTCCGAAACAACGTCCATTAGGGATTGGACTTGTGTCTGGAGCACAGATATATCACTCTGTCTAGCAGGAAGATTTTGTTTAGTAGGCGATTTGGACGAGGTTACCTTGACAACCAACCCAGAATTACGCAGGAAGGTGCTTTTTGCACTGTTAGTGGAGAGATACTGACGCACTGCAGCAAGAGGTGACATTGTGCCTATAGTAGCCTCGTCACCTTCTGGTGGTTGTGGCTGTTCAATCATTTGTTCCATAGCTTCCTGAAAGTTTGAACTTGTAGATTAGTGTACCAGATAAGTTACTAATGAGACAAAAACAAACAAAGTAGGTTAAACGTTTATACATAACTTATTTTGGTGAACTACTGTAATACATTAGCATGTATTGTAGTGCCAACTACATAATAAAATCACTTTCGAAACCTATGTCCATGTAGCATGCCTACTGTATTGTCTATTTCCTCACATTCGTTGACATATAAGGATAAAGAGACATGGTTTAAAGTAGTATGAACATAGTATGACATCATTCATATCATGGGTAAACAGATATAAAACAAATAGGCTATTTAATCATTGTGTGCGCACGTGAACATAACAACTAGATTACAGATCAAGACCAAAATAATATCCTTCATCTCTTTTAAACCATGTAAGGTGAAATGATACGTTAAGACAACTGTGTATAAAAGTGAACAGAGTAACTGACATTGGCTACAAACCAAGTAGTTAAATGAACACATCACAGTACCAATCAGTTCAAGGCAGGAGGAGTAAGGACTTACAACAGTGGCTTGAGCTGGTGTGCTCATGCCCTTCATCTTGCTGGTGTGGCAATCCTTGAAGTTTTGCACTGCATTCGGTTCAGGTTCTTTTTGGTCCGCACGGGCTTTCCTCTGTATTTGGAACATGCCGATATAGATACGATAATATGGCACACAAAAAAGAAGGAAGTAGCAGCTATTTACAAGAGCCTCGCAGTGTGCAATATAGCTACGAGATCATGTTGTCTATTGGAATTTCACTTTAGAACGGTTGGTTTTGTTCTTCAAATAGTTAGCCTAGAAGAAGATACACTTGTAAGGCACATACATAAATACAAGTTCAATATGTGGTCTGATCAAATACATATAGCCTACCTGATACTTTGGATCAGACTAGTGTTTAACGAGGGTTGTCCAATCTTCATCTGTAATATATTCCACTGGAGATGTTTGGGCAATTTCATTGTTAGCCTTGCCTTCAAAATGAGATTTTCTAAGGTGGTACCGATACTGTCGCAGAGCAGACTGAAAAACATGGGTGCATGCTTGTTTAGTTGCATCATCTTTCGGATCCAACTTGAACCTCTTCTGTTGAAAAAAGAATGTGAGTCTTATTAGGAGGAAGCTAGAAAGTATGGGACAGAGCAAGACAATATTACTAATTGTGATGAATAACATTACTTATGGATAAATGGTCAAGGAAGGTGTTAAACTGGGTATTGTCTTTCTCATTCCTGTACTGGATCCACGTTGGGAGGATACGCGCATGACACCTAACGGCAACGGCTGCCTCTGATACTAACTTGGCCGACTCTGTAGCATCACGTGGCCTTTTTAAACCTGCCTCAAAATGGATCTCCATTCTACCTCCTTTAGATTTTGTTAATCTATCAAGCATTATCCCTGATGTCTGTTTCCGCTTGCACCGTGGTGCTAGTTAAACAACGAATATGGAAAGTGTTAGTGTACATCAAACTATGAGAGTACATATAAAGGAGCATGCAACTGCAACTTGACTCGGTCAGGTATCGTCTTGGTGTTGATGCTCATGAGGTTCATCTAATCTTGCCAGGTCATGTTGTGTCAGCAGTGCTTCGGAAGTAGTGTTAGGTGTGAAGGCAGCTTGGGAACTGGCCAGTTCCGGAGCAAACGAACGAGTAACTGGTTGAGATGCTGGTACAGTTGAAGAGGATGCTGCAGCTGGTGGAGCAGGTGATACTGTGTTTGTAGATTTAGCCGGTGGACTTGTACCCTCTACTGCACTATAAGTACCAGCAGAATCTCGACGGCAGAACCTTTTTCGTTTCACCCGACGAGTAACAGCACTCCCTACTATATTATTTTCCTTGCTCTTTTTTGACTTTGCCATGTCAAGCTGTACCCACAACACAAAAGAATAAAATCACTCTTCAGAACTCATTGATGCATGATACAGACAAGCAATACTTTGATGTAAGACAACCGTATGAGGATGGAATATGTAAGAAAAACAGGACGGCATGACATTTTCACAGCTACAATGTGCAAACTAAGCAGAAGGATTTTCAAGAAAATAGAAGTAATGCAAGCTAGACACCATATAAAAGATACAACCAATATTACTCTGCCAAGTTAAAAGTGTCTTGTCATAAGTGGCAATTCGAAAAATTAGAAGTAGTACAACGTAGAAATCAATGCAAGAAGCAACCACTATCAAACTGCCATGTTAAAAGTGTCCAATCATGAGTTACTGATGCGGGATACACAACAACAGTACTTTGATGTAAGAACATGGTATGATAGATAGATGCAGTGTATTCTAGACACAGAAAGCCATGTCATATGCACATGTATAACGTATAAACTCAGCAGGTGCAATTTAATCAAAATAGAAGAAATACAGGCTAGACAACATATGCAACATGAAACCAATTATCACACTATCAACTTAGAGCAAGCACCTACGATGGTGGAGTGCTAGAGATGAACTCATCATGTAGACTTGGGACTTCAACTTCATTAGCAGTAGCAGTGGCAAATCTAGAGAGTCTCTGTTTGCGTCGGTGCGGAGTACCACCAACATCTCCTAACTTACTATTTTCCTTCCTATTTTCTGATATTGCCTTATGAAGTCAAAACCACAAGAAGATGAATAAAATTAGCTCTGCATAACTAGTTGATGCATGATGCAGACGAACACTACTTTGATGTAAGGCAAGCACAGGATAGGAGGATGGAATATATACAAAAAAGACAATGTTTCATATTCACACGTACGATAGGAGGATGGAATATGTATGAAAAAACAGTAAGCGGAAGGCATTTCAACAAAATTAGAAGAAATGAAAGCTAGGCACCATATGAACATGCAACCAATATCACTCTATCAGGTAAAAAGTGTCTCGTCGTAAGTGCCATTTCAAGAAATTAGAAGCAGTACAAGCTAGAAGACAATGCAAGATGCAACCTACATCACAGTCCCAAGTTAAATGTGTCTTATGGGTAAGTGATCGTTGCAGGTATAAGTTGTAAGCTACGCAGATGCAATTCTACATAATCAAAAGCAATACAAACTAGACATCATACAGAAAACGCAACCACATATAACAGTTCCAAGTAAGAGCAAGCACCTGTGGTGGTGGAGTAGGGGAGATGTGCTCATCATGTACACGTATGTTCTAGAAACAGGAACACGTGTCATATTCACAGGCATTATGTGTAAAGTAAGCAGATGCAATTCAAGTAAGAAGCAATACAAGCTAGACATCATACGCAACATGCAACCACATATAATAGTGTCAAGTTAGAGCAAGCACCTATGATGGTGGAGTATGGGAGATGTGATCATCATCTACACAGCTACGTTGACTGTCCAGCCTTGTGTTGTCTTGCGAATCTTGTTGGGAGGATGGCGGAGTAGAATCTTTAGAAACCCCCTGTTTGAGTTGCTCCGAAGGACCACCATCATCCACTCCCGGACTAATTTCCTTCAGCTGTAATGATTTTTCATTGTGAAGTCAAACCGAGAAGAAAAAGGAATATCATTCACTCTTCAGAACTCATTCATGCATGATACTGACGAACACTACTCTGATGAAAGGCAAAGTCATGATACGAGGATGGAATATGTATGAAAAAATGGACAGCTTGACATATTCACACCTATGATGTGGTAACTAAGCAGAAGGCACTTCAACAAATTAGAAACACTGCAAGACACCATATGGAAGGTGCAATCAATATCACTCTGCCAAGTTAAAACTATATCGTCATAGGTGGCGTTCATCAAACTAGAAGCAATACATGCTAGAAATCATATTCAAGACGCAAACCAATATCACACTGCCAACTTAAAGGTGTCCCATCATAAGTGACTGATGCAGGATACACAAGAAGAGTAGTTTCATGTAAGAACATGGTGTGATAGACAGATATAGTATGTACCAAAAACAGGAAAGCGTGTCATATTCACATGTATCATGTGTAAGCTAAGCAGATGCAATTTACACTAATTAGGAGCAATACGAGCTAGAGACCATATGCAACATGCAACCAGATATCACACTGCCAAGTTAGAGCAAGCACCTTGGATGGTGGAGTAGGGGAGCGGAGACTTGGACCATGTAATGCACTATCAGTACAAGGAGAATCGGTATAGATGCTCCGTTTACGTTGCTGCAGAGGACCACCATCATCGCCTTCCTTACTCTTTTCTTTCCTCTTTCTTGATTTTGCCTTGTCAAGTCAAACCCACAAGAAAAAGGAATAAAATTTGCTCTTCAGAACTTATTGACGCATGATACTGACGAACACTACTTTCATGTAAGGCAGCCGCATGATAGGAGGATGGAATATGTATGAAAAACAGGACGGCGTGACATATTGACATGTATGATGTATAAAGTGTAAACTAAGCACAAGGTGCTTGAACCTGTTAGAATCGATGCAAGCTACAAACCATATGAAAGATGAAACCAATATCACTCTGCCAAATTAAAAGGGTGCCCTAACAAATGTATTTGACCAAATTAGAAGCAATACATGGCAACAGGCTAGAAATAATATGCAATATGCAATGAATAAAGGTGACTCATCGTAAGTGATTGATGCAGGATACAGAAGGGAGGTAGTTTCATGTAAGAACAAGGTTAACACATAGATGTAGTGTGTACCAAAAATAGGAAGGCATGTCATATTCACAGGTATAGTGTGTAAACTAAGAAAATGCAATTTACCCTAATTAGAAGCATTACAAGCTAGACACCGTATGCAACATGCAACCACATATCACACTGCGAAGTTGGAGCAAGCACCTGTGATGGTGGTGTAGGGGAAGTGCTGTCTTCAGGTACAGATCAACGTTCAATACCTTCATTTAGGTTTGTTGTTTCTTGAGAATCATGTGGAGAGGATGAACTTGCATTCTTTATAAGAGTATTGCGTCTCATATTAACCCACGCGTGTGATTGTCTCATCATAAGCGATAGACGCAGGATACACAAGAACAGTAGTTTGATGTAAGAACATGGTGTGATAGGCAGATGTAGTATGTACCAAAAACAGGAAGGCGTGTCATATTCACATGTATAATGTGTAAGCTAAGGAGATGCAATTTAACAAATTAGGAGCATTGATGAGGGATACACAAGAAAAGTAGTTTGATGTAAGAACATGGTTAATAGAAAGACGTAGTATGTACCAAAAACAGGAAGGCATGTCATATTCACAAGTATAATGTGTTAACTAAGCAGATGCAATGTACCCTAATTAGAAGCATTACAAGGTAGACACCATATGCAACATGCAACCACATATCACACTGCCAAGTAAGAGAAAGCACCTGCGATGGTGGTGTGGGGGAATTGCGGTGATCAACTAGAGAGCTACGTTGACTATCTTCATTTAGCCTTGCTGTTTCTTGAGAATCATGTGGGGAGGATGACACTGCACTCTTTAAATGAGTAGGGCGTATCACAGTAACCCACCCGGGTGACTGTCTCATCATAAGTGATTGACGAGGGATACAAAAGAGCATTAGTTTGATGTACGAACATGGTTAATAGACATATGTAGTATGTATCAAAAACAGGAAGGCATGTCATTATCAAAGGTATAATGTGTAAAGTAAGCAGATGCAATTTAACCAAATTGGAAGCAATACAAGCTAGACACCATATGCAACATGCAACCACATTTGACAGTGCGAAGTTAAAGCAATCACCTGGGATGGTTGTGTGTGGCAGTTGAGATCATCAACTGCAAAGCTACGTTTACTGTCTCCAACTGCTGACACTGCACCCATTAGAGCGCTGAAATGCTTAGTGCTTATCTTCGAATTACACTGGAGCGACTTCTGTCTTTTCTTTTCTGCATTCATCAACACTGCATCAGAGTCTGAAATACCCATGCATAAAAAAACAATAGTGTGAGTATGGGTGAAGTGTGTGCACAATTAGTACAGTGTAAAGGTAGCAGATAGTAGGTCGGTGAGAAATAAATGACGGGAGACATATGATAGCTCTACAACATGCATGGCACACTCAATTACTACAGGATTATACGAAAATAACAGTCTACTGAAAGCAAATAGGTCAGTTCATTTTTTCTGCACCGTCCGATATACAAAGAACGGGCAGATCGCCTTCATCTACCTCCAACCAGTTAGTGTTGACGATCTTCCTCAAAACGCCAGCGACCACCAGCCCAGTATTCCTCCCCTGCCTGCGCCCTCCTCTCGACCTCACCGCACCGCCGTTCTTGGCACCACCCCCCGGCCATCCATTCAAGCCCTGCCGACCTCCAGATCCGGCGCAAGCAGCTCCTGCGCCCCACACCCCTATGATAGACACCGATTCGCTGCTTCCCGGGGGAACAGGCGGACTAGGTGCTCCGCACGCCTAAGCAGGTGCTGCTTCTTTTAATTGCGGTTTGACTGACCCTAAATTGAAATCCAGGCGGGCTACTGACCTCTAGTAAAGGTGAAATAGTAAAAGGGAGGAAACCTTGTTCATTTAGTATCACGAAGAACATGCAATAAGAAGCGCTCAACTAGTTCCTTTAGTGGGATGAATACGGTGTGAGCGGAGACGTAAGATTTGCACGAATAAGGGAAGAGGAGTACCTCTTTCTGCTAGCAGTGTTGTGTCCTCCTTCTGTTTTTCTGATGATCTTGTTGTTCGCCGGAAAACAGAAGTTGTGGAGGATGGTGCAGCCTTGGATGAACCCATGGCCAAATTGTTGAGTGGGGTGCAGTGGCCGTCTGTCGGTGGCAGGGAAGCAGATCCGAGGTGGCGAACAACGGCGTAGTGGGAATAGCTCTGGTGCGGTGGACGGTTGCGACAGTGGAGCCGCAGCAGTGAGGCGTAGGACGGCGTGGTCGGAGTGGTTCTGGTATGGCGCACGTCGGCGTCGGCGTCGTGGAGGCAGCTCTGCCTCGGCTTCAGCTGCTAAGTTCTTGAGAGCATCGCAGTTGCGGTTGCGTTGGATGACGATGTTGGGGTACCGGCTCCGGCGTGATGGAGGAGGGCGGTGGTGGATTGGCCGCTATGGGGTGGAGGACGGAGCAGGATGGGGTTTTGCGGCTGGTGGAGAGGGCATTTTCGCGCCCACGGAGTATGAATGGGGAAACGGAGGGAGGCGGGGAACTAAGGGGGAACAATGTTTCGGTTTGAGACGCGCTTGTTTGAAATTTGGGGAAAGTTACAAACTTTGCCCCCATCTAAAATTTCAGACATATTGCGGTTTGGGGGTAGGACAGTCATGTCAGGTGTCCCAAATGTGGGCGGGATAGATTTCGGCCGAGCGCATGGGTGTTTAGGCGCCCACGGCGTATGAATGCTTCTCGGAAGTGGTTGATACTGGCGTCTTGGTGAAGTTACAAACCTACCCCGGTTTAGACCTTTGGACATCGGGCCGATAGGCTACACAGGCCAGAGTCAGGACAGTAATTTTCTACCACCAAAACATTAGTATCGCGCGGTTTCGGGTGACCAGAGGCCTATTTGGCGCTTCGTTCAATATTTGGGAGCAGAAGCATTAACGTTTTCGGTTCTCTTGAATTGAACTTTCAGGATTTGTCAAACTTCACAAATCTTTACTCTTGAAAATCCTAAAGCTACGATTATTTTGGAATGGAGGGGGTACATTTTAATATACATTGTACACGAGTATATATTAAAAAATATGCAACTTACCTCATTTCATGCATGGTTCCAGGTATAATCTCCTTGGCTGCAAAAAAAAGTTAGATATGTGTATGAATATATATAGCAAGTTCAAACTCACAACAAAGATTGATGCCCCATTTTACATCTGATTTACAAATGCCATTATCTCGGGTTCAAATAGATGAATGCACTTCCTATGAATTCGAATCTTCGAAACCCCCTTTATGTTGAATTCGACATGTATTTTATTTCGTAGCTAGCAATTTGGAATGTATCCATGCAAGTGACAAATGTATAAAGTGCTTCACACTAACAACATGGAGTGCACTAATTAATGTTTATATATGAATTGCAAAAGCATCCATTGCCTGTATTTCAAACCGCTCTCACTCTATGGATCGATAATATGAAATAAACACATGCACATGCTAGAATTCAATACAGTATGCGTGTCTGATAAACCGATTTTCGTCCATACGCAAATTTGCAAAATTCATGATCTCATCCAAATATAATAATGCCATTTATATTTTAATTTAATGCGTAGAACCGCCTTTTACACATAGATGCACTATGCCTCGCCCCATTCTCACAAACGCGTTATATATCTCTCTATCTAACGCATAAGTGCACACACTTTATTTGCATCAGTATTTCTCTTTCACACATGCTCACAATCTCTCTCAGGGTGTCGGGGTGTCTCACGCACATGCTCTCTCTATTTCTCTCTCTCTCTTTCTGACTACTATGTACCACTCTTTTCACTAATCTCAGTTGGAAAACACTATTTCTCTCACATGCATATATACACATGCATGGTCTCTACTAGCCCTCTATACGCACATATATGTGCCTACGTGTCTCCCGCATGCACATTATCTTTAGGCCTCTCTCGCACACATTGCCCCCCCCCCGACACACCTCTCTAATAGTAGTTGGCAGATATGATTTTATCATATCATTCGGTAGGATATCCCTGGCTGTTAGGCTGGATGGTAATACGAGGCAAACTTTTACCCTAGTTTGGATCAGACCCTTGCAGTTGAAGAAAGAGCCTACTCCGGGTACTGTATATTAGTGATAGGGGTGTGTACAAAGTACACGTGAATACCAGGCATTGTGCGTGTGTGTATACTATCGACGAACTAGCCCCCAAGCTTGTATAACATACTAAGGGCCTAGGGTTACAAATCATATATAGTTGGCTTATCACCAGTGGGGATAGAGTCCTCCGCGACTCTAGTAGCTTCGTGTTGTACGCCGAGTCCTCCACATGGGTCTCCGTATAACACATCTCAGTCCAACCTATATGTGGCGCAGGATGTAACCGACCCATGAGTCTTCATGTTGACCCAGCACAACTACAAATGATGTGCCCACCACACCACACACGCAATCGGCCACAAAGAAAATAAGCATATACAATAGTACAACGGTATCTAGCTCACGATATGTCTCCATATTTTGTTGATGACACTGACGGACTTTGCATTTGATGCGTGCTCCGTATTTTGTTGACGACACTTACGGGCATTGTATTTGAAGCGAAAGCACGATATGGTCACTAGACTTCAGAATAAGCTCATCACGGTCACCACATATATTTTGTCGTCCTAACCAACATGTGGTTGGATGGTTAGAGGACAGTGGTTTCTCGAGCCCACCAAGGTTAAAGTCCTGGTGCTCGCATTTATCTTGTGTTAATTTCAGTATTTTCCGATGATGTACGTTCGGTGGGAGGAGACGTTCCACTCGACTACGAGGCACCTATGGTGACTTCGTAAAATCTCAAGATCATATATGCTGGCCCACTCTCTCGAAGGTGCTCATAGGGGTAGGGTTCGCATGTGTGCGCTTATAGCGGTAAGTGCTTGCGTGTATATATGAGCCCTTGTGTATGTACCGTGTTAAACAAATACATGTCATGATTATACTGTCACTGGCTCACCCGTACAACTCCGTATTTTGTTGATGACACAATCAATTGACCAGTCAAACGGCACAACTAGTGTTGCACCATTGGGGCGCGTAACCGTGGGGCCCACCTGTCAGCCCATATATGAAAGAAAGAAATGGTAGTTTGAGTCTGTACTGTGTTAATAAAATAGGAGTACATTTTTGGGTGATCATACGGTCACTGGCTCACCATACAGCTCCGTAATTTGTTGATAACATGATCAATTGACCAGTCAAACGGTCCACATTCAGTAGCGCACATCACCATAGGGCCCACCTGTCAGCGCGTATATGAAGGACAGAAATGGTAATAAACTAGTGGTCGGTGGGTATTCGAAGTCGTGAGACCTCTGGTTGGCAGTCACCGGCGGTTGGGGGCGTTCATTGGGTGGTGGGGTGGGGATCCCCGGAGAAAAAGCTCGGCATGGGGGGAGGGGGCTAAAGGGATGGGCGGTGTGGCGGCGGACCGGTGGTGGGGAGTGGTTTCGGGGAGGGCGGGCCGGCCGCGGGCGGTAGGGGCGGGCGGTTCGGCCGGTGGTGGCTGGCAGCTCAGGGGGTGGATTTTGATGATAAACTGGAGGCCTTTGATTTCGTATCCAACGGCTGGAAAATCTAATGACCAGAGATGAAAAAGTCAGTCGACTGACATGTAGCCTCACCTCGCACGTACACATGCACGCACGCAAGACACGCACGCATGTAGGCGTGCAACACTGACAGGTACACATAATGTACACACACACGCATGCTGGCGTGCAACACTGACACGTACACATGCACTCACGAACACACGCACGTATGCACCCATGCATGCAACACTGAAACGCACCCTTGCACGCATGCAACACTCGCACGCCTGCATGCACGCAGTACACGACGCAAGACACACGCTCAACCTATACGTGCATGCACCCTTTGTTAAGGACATGGATTGTTACGGGTATTAATCAATCTTATCTGTGATAAGCAGAACATTGATGTTTGCATCGGTCTTTATGAATCACAACGTATCGAACGGGCTATCAACATAGTAGGCTTAACTACATGAAAAAGATGACGTCACACTCAATGAACAATCATCGGTTTATGAAATGCCCGCTTCTAACCGCCCTGGCCCACCAAAGGTTCCTCTACTGTGCGCTGCCTGCGTTGGGTCACTGACATGCAGGCCATGCACCCAAAGAGCCCACACGTCAGTCGAAGAACAGCGCGGTGTCCTAGGTCAGAGTCGAGAGCGCCACTCACGGCACGCCCGGCTGAACACGCCTCCGTGTCGCATTCAAACACCTCCATGAAACCTGCCCGTGTGGAAGCCGAGAAACCCACTCTGAACACACGTCCGTTCATGACCGGGCCAGCGTTAAACGCAACGCCGGCCGAGCTCCTCCCGTCCGCCGTCTATTTAATCTCCTATTTAAACGAGGCCAAACGCCGGCCAAGAATCGCACACCTCCGCCGCTCCCCTATCTCCTCCACCATTTTGTCCACTCTTACAATGGCTTACGAAGAGTAGTTATTCCGCATCCAAGCCAGTTGGGTAGCTTGCCGGATACGAGCTATGCAGCTCGCTGATCCACCTCCCTCCCCTCACCCGATGGAGCCAGTTGCCGCCCCAAGCCGGCGCGCGGTTCAACAACTCGCTGCTCCAAGCCAGCTCGACAAGGAGCAGCGCACAGGCGTCATTGCTACCGTCCACGCCGCCGCCTCGTACTGCGTCTCCCGTTTCTGTGGTCGAGACTCCCATGCCGGAGGCCGCACCATGCAAGCAGCGACAGAAGCCGGGTGCCCGGAGAGCGACGAGTCGGTGGCCAGCGCCTCCGCGTCCGCCGCCATCATCGAGGAAAAGTAGAACACGGGAGGATACCACCGCTTGGGTCCCACGAAGGCCACCGCGGAGGTGACGCTGGCGTACACAGCAGGTGTCTTGCCGGATCCTTTTGTTGCGAGGATCTTCATCGACCCTGCATGGGCTCCAGGGAAGAGGGGAATGTTAGGATGAACTCGAGCCGGTGCCGGCCATGGCGAAGTAGTGGCCGGTGATGAACTCGAACCGGTGCCGGCCACCATCATCTTCGGCACCAGCCAACGATATCAGTTGGGCAGTGGGGAAGCGAGCCGTCCTTTGCGCTGAAGCATATACCTCCGGGGCTCCTGGCAGTCCGGTGATCGTGCTGCCGGACATGAGGAACACAAATCGATCGGCAGGCGACCATTTAGGCCAGGTATTATATACTTGTGCTGTCCAGAACTAGCACCGCGTAGTTCATTTGAATGTAATGAAATCCGTCATGTTTGTGTGAAAATCCGGTATTTTATATGATTTCTGTCGTTGTTTATATGAAATATCAGTTTGTCTACGTGTTTGCGTGAATTTTGTCCGGTTGGTTGAGTTGTTGTCATAATGTGTGCGGCTATGGTTGGATGGTATAATTTGTGGGTCGCCGGTCGGTCTACGGGCGGCTCGGGCAGCGTTGTGGGACAAAAAAACACAGCTCGTGCAAGCTCGTCTCCAACGTGCGCGCTGGAGGATGCATGACAGCATGAGCACCCGAGCCATTCCTCGTTCATCAGTGGCAAAGGCACCGGTGGACAAAAGGGTCGCCAATATTTTGGCTACCCTGGGCAAGATCCAAACAGCCCCTCCCAACAGATTCAAATCCCTCGTTCGCCGTGGAATTTTGCCATGTGTTGTTTTCATGGACTAGCAAGATGCCCGTGCATTGCACGGAACATCAAGATGCATTTTTTTACAAACTCCCGCATGCATGCAAGGGATAATTAATGTCCTCCTTTGCTAGTACCACGAGGCAAACACCATTAATATTGCATCGATTAGTGCTAGTGGCCTTGTATATCTGCAAATTGTAATTTTGATAGCGGCCCCTTGTATATAAAAATGGAGGGAGAAATATGAGAGATAAGGTGAGAAGGAGTGGGACGTGGTGCCGTGGTGGTGACTGGTGGTCGGACTGGGCGGAGGCATGGGGATGGACGGCGCATTATATCTAGGTTTGTATCTCTATCAAACACACCCACGTAGGTGGGGGACGTGCACGAAGAGAAGAGGTGCATGCACGGTGCACGTACTCCCGTCTCTTTCCCAACCACACCCGTGCGGGTACACGGTGGAGCTCATTTCTGAACGAAAAAGGCAGCCCATGTGGTAATTTCACACGTGTACTGGTTGTCCACTTGGTGGAGGGAGGATCGTCTACCACGGGTGAACAAACAAATTGCGACTTGACGTGTTATGTTAAATTAAAAAAAGAGGCAAACCATGTGGGGCCTACCTTAGAGGCAAGGCTCTATACACTGGAGTACTTTTGATGTGTCCCGTCAACTCGCAGAACGAGGGGAAACTTGCTTAGTACGCCATCTCCCCCGCCCATGAGCGTGGTGGCTCGCAGGATGAGGTGAAGCTTACTACTACTGTACGCCTTTACGCCTGCTCCCTCGCCCATGCGCACGGTGGCTCACAACACGAGGAGAAAATTTTACTACTCCCTCCGTTTACTCCTCGTCCCTACTACGTACGTACTTTGGTTAGTACTCCCTCCATTTACTTATACAAGGCCACTATAAAAAATACATTTTGCATCTATACAAGGCCACAAATAGTAATGGAGCCTTTCCAGTTTATGGCTCAATTTGAAAATCTCTCCAACCAAGGTAGACGGTGAGTGGTCGAATTAATTTCATAGTTTGCACAGTACGCTCGTTTTTCTCAAGAAGTTATGTTTACCGAGGCATTAATTAGAACGAATGCATGAATGACCACTAAATTTCCATGAACTTGTACATGCATTGGTTAGTTTCCTCTTGACACTGCTTGCGTCGGGTCATCTAAGGCACCTCGAAATCCAACATGTAATGGTACTACTACTAGTATAGTAGAATTGAGACTTATCAAACGGAAAAATGAATGTTTTTTAGATGAGCCCTATAAACTCCAAAACTAAGTTGCTCCCTTTCATGAATTCTTTAGTATACTCCTCTGTCGATGCTCCCTTTCATGAATTCTGTACTTCCTGTCGCTGACATGTGGGACATATAGCAACCGGGTCGACGTGTCAAGCACCAAATAACAGTGCAGAACAGCAGGGGGGATGCACCCCACTTGTACCGTCCCAGTAGTAGTAATGAGCAATGAGACGTCAAATCACAATGCCGCACCTTCCCAGACGGACGAAGCAACCATTATTTCACACTTCGGTTCGACATCATCTCAAACCACGTACTAGTATTGCTTCTGCCTCAAGAGGGACACGTGCATCGCCTTGGTACATCATGACACGTGGGACCGCATGACAGGCCATGCTCCCCCGCCGATCGCTCGGTAAAATCACCTCATTTTTACTATACTTCCTCCGGATCGGTTTACTACATGGCATGCACATCGTTCTAGGTTGAAAATTTAACTGGCTATATATATATATATATATATATATATATATATATATATATATATATAT